>NC_092466.1:1602500-1627500 GCF_047495875.1 Pithys albifrons albifrons | reverse complement strand
GTTTTGGCATTCAGCAGTTTATATCTTTGTTTATGAGGATTTCTGTGTCTGTTTCTGTCTATATTGTGTGTTGTATTAATATGAGGGTTTGCCATACTGGTTGTAACAGTCCAATGGCAATTCCAAGGATTTTCCTGCCTGGTGGTGTCCAAAAACTGGCACTGCTGCCCTTGGGAGGGCACAGGGACAGTGTGGGGGGCACAGATCCCCCCTTGTCCCCACAGCGGGTCCAGGCTGAGCTGGAGGCAGCACCTTGGATGCTTCAGGGAGTGGGTGGAGGCTGGGAATCACAAGATGGAGCAAAGAGCAGAATTATGTCATTCTTCTGCTTCAAGCTGCAGTTTTCCAAGCCAGGGACAATATTTCTCATTAAAACAATTAAAGTTTTCATTCCGTTTGTTTATTGCAGTATTAGTAATCTGGAAAAGAGATTTGCAATAATAATAATGTACATTTTTTTTCCTACTGTTAAGGGCTTTATTATTCTGTCTGTGCCAGAATGCACATTTTAAGAGCTTGGATTCAAAATTAAATATGACCTCAGTGTTTTAAAATACAATTACAATCACTATCCATTTAGTAGGGTTTTTTCTTTTGCTTTTGACATATGGTCAATATACTTATGCCAGTTATTAAAGACATTATTTTTTGCTATGCTGACTATTTCACATATGGCAGCTGCCACACACACACAGCCTGGTGACAAGGACACTGAGGAAGAGCATTACATGAACCCCTTCTTAGGTTAAATTGCTGGAGTGTCTGTACATAGGTAAAGAAAAAAATCCACCAGACTTGATAAGAGAAATTTATATTATTTATATGGAACAGAACAAACCAATTTACAAGAAAGGCACTTAAGTGGGGAGCTTATTTATTAATGAGTGTAGTACACAAGCTAATGGGGTTGTAATGCAGATGCACCTAAAGCTCGGAGGACAACGGTCTCCAGGCACCACATTCCACTTCAAAAGAGAAAGGAGAGGAGAGGGCAAGGTGGGAAAACATTCCTGCACAACTGGAAACAGTTATGGAAAGGAATTTTGTCTGTCCCCCTGAGAAGGATGACCTGTGAGTGTTGCCAGCCCTGCCACCACAGGACGTTGGTGGGACTTCAGGGTAGGAATGGGATGGGACAAGGGGAATGGCTTAAGATCTAGGAAGCTGATTTAGATTGGATATTGGGAAGAAATTCTTCCCTGTGTGGGTGGGGAGGGACTGGAATGGATTTCCCAGAGAAGCTGTGGCTGCCCCATCCCTGGAAGTGTCCAAGGCCAGGTTGAATGGGGCTTGGAGCAGTCTGGGCTGGTGGAAGGTGTCCCTGCCCGTGACAGGGGGTGGAACAAGATGGTCTGTAAGGTCCCTTCCAACTCAAACCACTCTGTGATTGTAATGTGCTGGTGCCAGGGCCATAATTCCACTAGATCCTGCTTAGAGGACTTGGATGTGATTTGTAAGTTCACATTAGGTCCACATCCCAGGGCAGCACCTCTGCACAGAGAAGTCCTGAAACTCCTGGATCCCAGGGATGATGCGCATTCCCCTGGGATCCAGAGATTTCTGGGAAGATGGGAGGAGGAAGGGACATGGTGTGGCCAGGGTGGTCCATGCAGGGAGAGTGTGTTTAAGTTACAGTTCCGATGTTCAGCTTTTAACAAGCTGCTTCTGAGGTGGCAGTTTATAGACTCTTATTTCAGTTAATTAGAAGAGCAGTTTTTTGTAACAGTATTTTTATTGGTTTTATTGATGTGCCCTGCTGGTTTTCCAATTCGTGCTTGGTTACCTGAGAGAAAAGCTTTTCCTCCTGATCCAGAACATGCAGGGATGGCCCGTGGCAGGGAAAGGCTCTCTCTGTGTGTGTGCAAAAGTGTCTGTTGTGTACATACCATGGGGTGTAACTGCACAGAGCTCCAGAGAGGTGATCTGAGGTACCCTGGTGTGTTTTGAAGAGTAAACAAGGAGTGCTGACAAATAGTGAGTCAAATGAAGGAAAATACTCTGTATGTTTTGTTCTTCCTGCTGTCCTAGGGTTGTATTTTGGGGTTTGAGGTCAGATTGGTAAGAGGCAAAGCCTGTTCTTCGTTGGGTTCCTGTTTTGGGAAAAATCTGACCAAAGCACAGGGGAGACAATCTCAAAGCTGCAGAAAAGCTTTGGAGATGTATCTGTTAATGATGCTGTTTTAATTGGCATATGTTAGTTTTTCTGAGGTGCTCTCAGCTCTCCCCAGAGTCTTCTCTTCTCCAGGTGAACACCCCCAGCTCTCCCAGCCTGACTCCAGCAGCTCCATGTCCTTCCTCTGTTGTCCCCCCAGGGCTGGAGCAGCTCTGCAGGTGGGGTCTCACCTGGGGGGGCAGAATCCCCCTGTCCCTGGGAATATGCTCAGGACATGATGGGGTTTTGGGCTGCACATGCACATTGTTGGGTCACCCTGAGCTTCTCATCCACCAACACCCCCAGGTCCCTCTCCCCAGAGCTGCTCCCAGTCAATTCTCCACCTGCTGTGCTTGGGTTTGCTCCAATCGAGGAGCAGGACCTTGCTCAGCCTCATGAGGTTGGCACAGCCCCACCTCTGCAGCCTGTCCAGGTCCCTCTGGATGCCATCCCTTCCCTCCAGTGTGTCACTGCACCACATTTGGATCACTCTGCAGTTGTACAAGTCAGGTCATTGGCCAACCTCTGCCCTTATGGAGATCTGCGTGTTGGGCATCAGGAGAGCCCAGAGTTGGTCCAAACGAGATGCTCAGAGGGCACAGACTTCATTACCCCCTGACTGGGAACTTGCACTGAAAAACATCCTGATGAGCTGAATTCTTAAGAGGTTCCTGATTTATCTGTATCTTAATTCATTTTAATAGTAGGCTGGAGTATCTGCAGGTGCTGTTGGTTATAATTCTTGGTGCTCACTGTCATCTGGAATTCATGCCCTGACGCACGTCAAGGTGGACATCCAAAGTCAGGGCCCAGTTCCAATAATTCAGCCTTAAGATTTTGTCCTTCAGTGTCCCCATGCACCAGCTCAGAGCCCTGGGTCTTGCAGCAGAAGGGTTGTAATGTGTATTTTTACTCCCTTAGGTTTTGGATTTTTTTTTACATCCATGCATAATTGGGATTATATCTATCTGAGATATGTGTTAAAAATGTAAGTTTTACTTCAGATACCAGTTAGCAAGTGGGTTGCCACTGCAGGGCAGGGTTGTGGATGGAGGTGATGGGTGTGTGTGCCAGGTGATGCTGCGTGGCAGTTACCCACAGCTGGGGAGTCGTGGTGAATCCCCAAACCAGAGCAGATAGTGAGGAGCAGAGGGAATGTGGTGTGTGGGTTCAGGGTCCCCTGCAGTCAGCCCTAACACAGTTAATTGCCTGTGATAAAACCGACCTCGCAGGTCTGATGGGAGAGTTCTTTTATATAAGAAAAAATGTTTTGTAACAATTTCTTGTAAGTGCTAAAATTAACTGACTTTCTTTTAACCTAATTACAGCTAGAACTGATGATATCACCTATGCTTAATGTTGCCGAACATCTCGGGCGGGAGTGTGCTGCCTCTTGCAACTTGGCTCAGCTTTTGCTTCCTGCTTTAAAGCATTTAATGTGAAGCATCTGCTTATTTGTTGCTTGTTCAGGGTCTTTTGGGCATGTGCTTGATCTCCCCCATTCTCAATCTAGAACAGGGTGGTCCTTTCCAACAAGAAGATACACAGAAATCGGGGGGTTTTTGTCTTTTCAACAGATTTTCCAGTCGTTCTGCTGCCAAATCCTCTGATTTGAAACAGAAATTTTTATGAAGAGGCCACTCTGATGCTCAGAGTATTTTTGTTCTTTCAATAGGGCCCAGCTGCAGGTCTTTGAAGAGTTTCATTCATGGAGGGGATGGCTCTCTCTGGGGAGGGTCCCTGGGCTGTTTTTGGGGATGAGCACAAAGGCAATATGACCTCACGGTGCTGATGAGCACCAGAACTAACTGAGGCTTTCTTGATCTGAGTGATTTCTGCTGCCACAGATGAGGTAGAAACGGGCAGGATGACATCTGGAGAGAACAAGACTTAGTCTGGAAAAGATGTGGGTGGGAAACGGGAAGAAAACAGTCCTGGAACTGGTGACCAGCATGGAGGTGGACCATGAAATCCGCTGTAGAGCTGTGAGGTCAGACAGCAAGTACTGTGATGGGCCAGACCAGGTGAGCTGAGGAGGATGGGTGGTGGCCAAGGTAGAAAAAGGGCAGAACATTAAAACTGAGCTGAGGAGAGGACTTTGGACAGGGGCCTTCAGGGACAGGACACAGGGAATCTCCTTCTGCTGGCAGAGGGCAGGATAGAAGGGGTATTGGGAAGGAATTCCTGGCAGGCCCTGGCACAAGTGCCCAGAGAAGCTGTGGCTGCCCCATCCCTGGGAGTGTCCCAGGCCAGGCTGGACAGGACTTGGAGCAACCTGGGCTGGTGGGAGGTGTCCCTGCCCATGGCAGGGGCTGGAATGAGATGATCTTTAAGGTCTCTTCCAACCCAAACCATTCTGGGATGGAGGGAAGGAGGCTGGCATGGAGTGAACAATGAAGAGCTGCAGCATTGGGACACACAACAGGAGACTGAGCTGGGTGAAAAACCATAACAATGTTTGTCCTTCCACCTGCCTGTTGCTTTAACAGAGATCTTTATCCATAACGAGATTCACTTCTCTGAAAACACAATAAATATGTTCAGGAATATAAGCCAAGACCACACACACACACAGAGCATTGTTGTCCTTGGACATGTTCCTTGTGTTCCTCAGGAAGTCTCAGCTCCCTCTGTGCTCTCCCAGTCCCTATCCCAGGGCAAGATCTCGTCTGAAATCCGTGTCTCCCTGTATGGGTTTCCAATCAGAACCTTAATGGCACAGGGCAGTGAGGAGCATTTAATGACCTTCACTGCTATCACTTGAGTCTTCTGGGCATTGACATTGATTTTCCTTATCTTGGCATGTGAAGACAGGAGTCTCACTCCCTCCTTTGAAGTGTTTGCTGGTACCTGCAGGATAAGTGGGCTGCAGCATTTCAGGCTTCTTGGGCTTGGACAACCCCAGTTTGGTCCCCAGATTTAACATCATTAATTGCAAAGTTTGGGGGGAAAATGAGGCTGTTTGGATAGTTTCTGTATTTTCCTCAAGAGATATATTTATTAATTATTTACATTACTTTAATGATTTAGTATACTATTATATTAATTTATTATTTTATTTATTTTAAATTTTTTATTACTTATTTGGTGTTTGTCTGCAATGCCCAAATCTTTCTGTGGATGCTTCTTTTCCAGGGTTAAGAGAGAGGATGCAGAATTTCTGACTGATCAGATCCATAAGAATTTGCATCTTTGATAACAAAAACAGAATAGAGAAAATATTGCACAAGTTGTGTGACCTCTGGAGTGAGTTTTACTGGTCCTGAGTTCTTGTGCTCTTCCTTGAGTTCATCAGTTTGTCCTTGATAGGTCTTAAAAGCAGCGGGGTCGGGGCCGTCCGACCTGAACTGGGGGGTTATTGCTGTTCATTGCAGCTCTCATCCTTTTTTTAATCTCTCCCTCCCATCACACAGACACTTCATTTATAAGGAGCTAAATTGAACTATGGCAGGATGTGCTTCTCCATGAATTTTAAACCTAAAAAGCCGCTTTGTTCGTTGATTCAGTTGTGGGAAGAAATGCAAGGGAGCCACTCGGCTATTTGAACTCTTTATTTGCCACATTTACAATATTAATAACACTGTTTCTAGAAGTTGTCACATCAAGTAAAAGATCTTCATTCCAGGCTGTCTTTTGGGGCCAAATCGAGAGTGGATGCATGCATTTAATAAATTGTAGTCTCAAGTAGTCATTTTGGTAAATAATTAGCTGGGGTGGAAGAATAAGTTAGCATATTGTATGTATCTAATGTTGCAAATGTACACACAGCAAACTTTGCCATTAATCAACAGTCAAGCACTGTAAGTTGGGTCTCATACATAATGAATTGTTCTTAAACCTCCTGGGCTTCATTGATAGAAAAATAAGAGAAAACACAAGTGTAGGAAGCTTTGGAATAAAATTTAACGAGATTGCTCTGCATCCCGTAATCGTTTCAGAGTCATTAGAGACCAGATAATTCAGCTGCACTTTTGGGGTGGCTTTAGCCTTCGTCTATCAAAGAAAGGCTATTTAAATGACATTTAGGTGTGGGTAAAATACATTTTTAGTTCATTTCACAGTAAAGGCTTCAGTAAAAACACCAGCTCAGTCTGTGTTTGTTATGGAACAAACAATGCAGCATCACCGAGCCTCATCTTGATGTTAATTTTTGTGTGCTGATCTTTACTGATCCTTCCATTTGGAAAATAAAACACCAGCTATTCCTCTAAGAGAAAAATTCTTTCCTAAGACAAGCACAGTTCTATGTAATTTTAAGAAAAAGTCAGTGCAACTCTTTATACAGGTCCGACTTTGGGTGAATTTCCATGTCTGAGAGTTGTGTGGAGTGTTGTCTTCAGTCATTTGCTGATAAAATTAAAATTGCCATTTAAAAAAATTATCTTTTAGATTATACTTGGTCTTTATACCTATTTATAGCAAGAGTTACCACTCAGGTCTCAGAGGATCAAAACTGAGTTCTTCTGCAAAGGTAAAAATTTACTCAGATTTAGGAACTCTATTTTTTTAATAATTACGTCATTACCAAAAACTTAAAAAATGGCTCCAAAAAAATTGCAAAGTGAAAAATTAAAAAAAATCTAAAGTTTTAAATTACTGAAAAATTACAAAAATTAAAAACTATGAAAATAATAATTCATAATTTAATCTGAGTGTGCCCACATGTACCAGTGACCCTTTGGTGACTGCAGGATAGAAGGAGCTCCGATTTTTCTGTCTGCTAGTTGAGCTTTTTTGGTTTATATCTTAACCAGATTGAAATAAAGGGACTTTTCAGTGCCTCAGTGAACCTCAGTGAAACCTCTTCTTAGGCAAACTGCTGGGAGTGAGGTTGTTTTCCAGGGACAAAACCCCCAGGTGTGATTGGCCACAGGCAGGGACAGTGGGCGTTGGGTGTTGCATTCAACCAGTCGATTATATTTAATACACACAAATATTTGATAAATATACAGATACTTTATAAATATGTTGTGGGAGCTGATACAACACCCTCATGGTATTTATCCTAAGGAAGCTGCCAGCTCTTGGCTTCACCCCAAGGAACGTGCCAGTGGAGCCGTCACGATTATTTTCCTTTGCTTTCAACACAGCTCAAGGTCCGTGTTGTTTCTGTTAAGGTTTTATTAAGGACTGGGGCAAAAAGTAGCTGAGAAATAAATGATTAAAACCCTCCCCCTTTAAAACAAGGCTTCTCCCAGCATTTCTCTGCTTTTCATCACGGTTAAGCTATTTGGGATGATCCCGAAGCCAATCTGCTGCTTACATGTTTATTTTGGAAGCGCGGTAGAAACTTCCAGTTCTTGGCAAGTGGCTTGGAAGGAGCCTGTTAAACTGAAACAGGTGGTGTTTCTGCTGTTCTCCCACTCTGCTAAACCCATCCTTTCCTTCAGTTCATCCCATGCAAACATGGGAAGTCACAGAAGAAACACGGCTGGGATGGAGCCTTGGGAAGACACCTCCCAGCTGCGCGGCCGCAGGAGCCAAGTGGCCCCTGGGGTGTGTCCAGGCTTTGGGGGGAGTGCAATGGAAAGGAAGGCATGAGATGGCAGTGGGAATGGTATGGGATTGCAGTGGGAATGGTATGGGATTGCAGTGGGAATGGTATGGGATGGCAGTGGGAATGGTGTGGGATTGCAGTGGGAATGGTGTGGGATTGCAGGGGGAATGGTGTGGGATTGCAGTGGGAATGGTATGGGATTGCAGTGGGAATGGTATGGGATTGCAGTGGGAATGGTATGGGATTGCAGTGGGAATGGTGTGGGATTGCAGGGGGAATGATGTGGGATTGCAGTGGGAATGGTGTGGGATTGCAGTAGGAATGGTATGGGATTGCAGTGGGAATGGTGTGGGATTGCAGTAGGAATGGCATGGAATAGCTGTGGGATGGGAAAGCTGGAGCAGCAGGGCTGCTCCTGGGCTGAGGTGGATTCCCATGTTGGGAATGATCTTTTGGTGCTCTTGGACTCCACCAGCCCAGGCTGGAGATTTGGACAACAGCAGCAGTGGCTCCCTGGCCTGGAGAAAGTTCTCATTGGCAGAGACATCCACCTTTAAAAACATACATGGATTTTAGATGTGTTTTTATAGCTTCAAACAAGCTTTTTTTCTGTTGGAGGAGTTTGGAGTTTTAATGGAGCATCACACTGTAAAGCTGTGAAGGGGAGTCAGTCACATGCAGCTGAATTATCCATTTAACCAATTTATTAGACCAATTTATTTGTATTAGCCAAAAAGTTCAGACAGACATTTAACTCACTGCTGACATATTGGAGGCTGCCACATTAGTGCAAAAAAAAAAAAGGGTGAAAATATTAAATGAAACAAAGCAAAACAAAATAAAACAATAAATAAAAATAAATTAAAAAATAAAATAAGATAAAATAGAAGTAAAGTAAAATAATAAAATACAAACTAAGCCCCTACAGCAGTGATTACTTGTTGACCTGGTGAAAAAACACAAAAACCTCCACTTTGAATTTTTTGGGGTGCCAGGCAGCAGCCAAGGCAATTCACTAAGGAAAACAAGAGCAGTGTCACACTCTAATGAAAGTTGGATATGATAATAATAGTAATGATACTAATGTGTTTAAAATAGTTGTTTCTCATAATTCTATCCTCACTTAAAAAAAAAGCAAAGAAAAAAAGGTGCTGATATTTCTTAAGGAAAAATAAATGGATTTTTTAGGGCAAAAGTACAGCAAGTGGATTTTTTATATATTCTGATCATTTGCTGATTTTATTTTCCTTTATAAAAGTGAAAATTACATCCTGTTGGATCACAGGTTTGAGACTTGAGTTTTCCAAGGTAAAAAAAACATAATGATTGGCCACTTTGGCCACCACCCTGTGTGTTGGTGCCTCTGTGACCAGGGGCAGGTCCTTCTCTTGGGCAGGTCCTTTTCTTGGGCGTCACCCAGGGCAGGATGTTAAGAAGGGCCCTTGTTCACTGCTGAAGTTCAGGCACAGGTAGTTAATGTGACTCTTTGATGGGTATTTGCCCCTAATTTTCAACTTTTTCCTGTGCATCTTGACTTCAGAGATGCTCAGAGATCCATGAATGGAGTTGAGTGTTCTGAAACCTTCCCAGAAGTCTGATACTGAGCAGAGGAATTTCCTGAGAGGGGGAAATTTCCCATGATGTAACTCATCTGCTCCCTTTTCCTGTCCTGAGACCACTTTGACTTTGCTTTTCAATCAAACGTGTGGTTTAGTTGGACCAAAATGCAGCTCTGAAGCCTGAGAAAATCCTTTGAAATGCAGCTGGTGTTTTCAGTTGGATTTTTAATATATTTTGTAGAAGAAGTGCTGCTCTCTCTGCAGGTTTGGAAAGGGAAAGGGGAGGAGGGAAGGGCAGGGACAGGAGGAGGGTCAGCAGAAGACTCCTATGCATAAGTTATGGTGGTTCTTTTTCTTTATTAAGGCTGTCAAATTCCCAGGGATAGCTGTTACCATCTCTAGCCAAGTTAAATTAATATGAAGGCTTTTATTTTTTTTAACTCTCTGCCAATTTGAAGCTCTCGGTGTGTGTGTTGGCAAGTGGAGTTTGTATCCTACAGGAAAAGGAGGCAGTGCATTCTTGGAAAGAAACTCATTTTCCCTGTGCTAAGGGTTTGCTTTCCTGGCCAAGGTGGAGGTGGCCATGGAGGTGGCAGGTGTTGGGAAAGTGTCTGGTGTTGAATTGCTGGGAGAACAGTCCCACTGAAATCATCTGGAGATGTTCAGCAGTGACAAAGCACTGCTTTTAAAAGCAGTAATTAAAAGAAATACATATATAATAAATTCTATCCAAACAGTCCTGCCAGGGAGCACCTGGTGGAAGTGAGGAATGTGTGTGTGATGACTTGAGTTGGAAGGGACCCCAAAGCCCATCCAGTGCCAGCCCTGCCATGGGCAGGGACACCTCCCACCAGCCCAGGCTGCTCCAAGCCCTGTCCAACCTGGCCTGGGACACTCCCAGGGCTGGGGCAGCCACAGCTTCTCTGGGCACCTGTGCCAGGGCCTGCCCACCCTCCCAGCCAGCAATTCCTTCCCAATATCCATCTATCCCTGCCCTCTGGCAGTGGGAAGCCATTCCCTGTGCCCTGTCCCTCCAGGCCCTTCTCCAAAGTCCCTCTCCACCTCTCCTGGAGCCCCTTTAGGCACTGGAAGGGGTTCCCAGCATCTCCCTGGAGCTCTTCCCCACCTGTTTTGGGGGTGAATGATGATATTTTGGTGCCTGTTGGGTTGGTCCCTGTCTGGCAGTCGGAGCAGCTCCTGGGGCTGCTGCTCACGGAGCTCCAAGGAGACGGAGTCATTCGGTTTTATGATGACATTATAGTCCAAATCATTTCCAGACTCTGAGAATGTGAAACAAGATGATGTGAAAAACATAAGGCGAGTGTAGTTTTGAGTGCTTTCCGTGCTCTTCTGGATAAATGGAGCAGAAAAGTCTCCCAACTTCTCTTGGTGGTTTCAGGGGCGTTATCATTATCTTCTGTCATTATTATTTTGTCGTAGCTCCAACAACCCGCAGTAAAACGGAGCCACATTCTGCTGTGTTGTACCTGTGTGGAATAACAGATTGTCCCTGGGGCTGGAAGCTTGGTTTGAGGTCCATGTTGTGGGAATTCTTGTAAAAAAGTTCATGCTTGGATTCTTGGATTCTCATTCCCTTTTGTTTTTAGCAAAGAGGTTATTAAATAGAAAAATAACAGACATCAGTTTTAGAAAGCAAATGGATCCTATTTCACACACCAAAAGAAAGTAAACAGGAAAATTAAAACATTAATTTGATAAATAAATGGAGAGGGAGAAATAAAATTGCATTCATTCCTAAAAAAAATGGATCCAAAGGTGATTCTTCAGTCTGGATTTGCCTCTGCTCCAAGCCATGGACTGAGGTGGGATCGAAGTGTTTTAATTGTCTGTCAATGTGTCCCTCCTCTCCTCTGCCACCTCCTCATCACTAATTGCATGGCCTTCAGTGGTTAACAATCAATCAGAGGGTGAGCTGGGCTGGGGGATGTGGCAGGGCTGTTTGATCAGGCACCAGGTGAGTGGGGGCTTTGCTGAGCCCGGCACATGGTTTGTCCCACCCAGAGGCAGCGCCAGCACTGCCCCTGATCCCACAGCAATCCATCCCATGGCTCTGGCTGCATGGGCTGGTGTGGGTCAGGAGGGTGGGAATGTGGGTCTCCTCACAGAGCTGCCCTGTGGCAAAAGCAGAGCTGGTGTCTTTGATGCCATTACTGGAACATCACTTGTTTCATTTGGTTTGGCTTTTTGCGCGGAGAGATCTCACAAAAGGTTTTTGCTCCCTCATAGCACAGTCCAGCCTGCTGGGAGCTGGGGGTGGTTTGCTCCTTCCCCACACAGTCCTCTGGTTTCTCTGCCATTTTCTCAGTTCTCATGGATTTTGACAATTTTCTCTCTGTTTTCCTGCTTTGAGGCACATCCATCTCTCACCAGAAGGCTCTGCTGTTGAGGAACCTCTGGCTCCAGCTGGGAAAAAAAAGCTGCAAGAATCAGAAAACCTTTGGATGTCTTTGAAGCTTCTGGGGATGAGAAGATTGCTGGCAAGGATTGCTCTTTTGGCCACCATCCTTGATGATCTCCATCATTGCTGAGGGGTGCATTGCTAATGGGCTGTTTGTTTATTAGTACTCTGAAATCTTGCAGTTTGGAGAGCTCCCCACCACATCACAGCCTTGGGAAGCATCAGGAGAGCCCCACCACCCCTTTCCCAGCACTGCTCTGCATCCCTGAAAATGTGCAGGTTGGGAAACACAGCAGGATGTGTGCAGATCCAGTGGTCACATTTTCATCACTCTCATCCCCACGTTACTCTTCCAGAGGGAGAGAAGCAAAAAAAGGAACCAGAGGAGAAGCACATTTTTATTTACAGGTGCTTTCTGTTCGCTGGCTTTGCTCTTCAGACCCTGCAAGCACGAGCTGCCATTGAAAATCAAATGAATTCTCAATTGCTTCCTTCCAATTCAATCAGAGGAGGGAAGCAGAGACCTGCCACGGCGCTGGAAGGAAGTGGGGCAGGGGAAGGCGCGGGAGCTGTTTCCTTTCCTCCTGTCCCCAGGGATGGTCCCTGAGGAGAAGGGACTGTGCCCTTGGGGACACGGAAGAGGAACCTCCATAGAAGCACGAGGGTGTATCATCCATTGTGGGTTTGGGAGGTCTTCTTACTCTCCTAAATTTCCTGTTTACACTCAGCGTTTTCCTCATGTCTTCCATGGATTTTCTTATCTCTGTGCCTAACATTGTGTCATCATTGCATTTCTGGAGATGATGAGGGTGTATTTTTGTTATTGCTGTGAGGAGTCTTGTCACCTTTATCTGAACAGAAACTAGATGGAGTCTGACCCCAGATTAAAGGCTTTGCCATTTTTATTTTGCTGATGTACAGAGTGTGAATATTCAGTTTTATCACAGAATCCCAGAACAGTTTGGGTTGGAAGGGACCTTCGAGACTGTCTCATTCCACCCTCTGCCATGGACAGGGACACCTTCCACTAGACCAGGTTGCAATTTTTATCATTGTGATGTTGCATTTCTGTGTCTCTCAGCAGGGCAGAGTCCTCGGGCACCTGTGAGGTGTGTGAGGGAGCGGAGGAGATGCCGGAGCCGCTGGAACAGTGCACGGCCTGGCTGAGAGCCTATTTCTGTGAGCCAGCCACTGTGGGCAACCTTCCTGTGCCAGCCTTCCACCACCCACTGCTCCTGCAAGGTCAGTGCCACGGGACACCCATCCCCTCACTGCTCCCATCACCCATGGGCACCCTGTCCCATCTCCCTCACTGTGGGTCAGCAGCAATAGAAATGGTGTAGTCCAGGTGTCGGCAGTGCTGGCTGGAGGTTGGGGTACAAACACATCTGGAGGGCTGTGAGCTTCTCAGTCAGGTGGTTGTTCACTTAAAGTGGCTTTTGAGCAGCAAAAGGGGTGGGTGTTGAGGCTTTGACATGGCTCTCTGCAATCCCTGACAGGAGGGGGGAGCCAGGGGGGAGTCAGGTTCTTCTCCCAGGGAACAGGGACAAGAGGAGAGGGAATGGCCTCAAGTTGCACCAGGGAATGCTCAGATTGCATTTTAGGGAAAAGTCTTCCTGGAAAGGGCTGTCCAGCCCTGGCACAGCTGCCCAGGGCAGAGGTGGAGTCCCCACTCCTAAAGGGATTTAAAAGCCCTGTGGATGTGGCACTTGGGGACATGGTCAGTGGTGGCCTTGGCAGTGCTGGGGAACAGCCTGGACTTGATGATCTCAGAGGGCTTTTCTGTGGTTCTATGTTCATGTCAATAAACATGGGCCATAGAAGCATTTCATGATAGGTAGCTGTGTTTTTATTCCTCAAAACTATCATAAAAAATATGTTGATGTATTTTAACAAAGCTATTTTTACCAAGAAGTTGTGCTATTTATCTGTTTAGGTAAAAACAAGACCTGAGAAAAGTTCTTCCTTACCACAGTCTCCATTTATTGTCTGTATTCCTGAAGACCTCATAACAGAAATCAATCACTTGAAATGAAATAGATCCCATTATTTCTGAATAATAATAATAATAATAATAATTATTATTATTATTATTATTATTATTATTATTATTATTATTATTATTATGTCTGATTATTTTTTCAGTGCCTTCTTCTCTGTCCATGAATGTAATTAGTTCCCAGTGACTAAGGGAGTCTCACATTCATGGCACCCTTGTTTTCAGGAGGATCTTCTCTGCTTATTCTTCCATGGTATGAAAGTTCCTCAGTGTGAGGCCTTTCACAGTCAAATTCCAGAGTGGTACTGGAAAAATTTTATTAGCTGGGATGAAATTAAGTGCCATGTTTGAAAACTTCATCGTTGGGGTGAATGTGAAAATGGACAAAGGCAGGTGGGAAATAGTTCCTGCTGCTTCTCTCTCTGTCTCTGAACAACATCAGGGGAGTTCTGCCTCCCAGCTTATCCACCAGATTATAAAACATTTAAAGTGAAGCTTTTACTTTGATTAATTTTCCTAAATGGGCTCCTGAATCCTCTTTGGCTTGGTGAATGGAATTCCTTGGTCTAAGCACTGCTGATGTTGTTTTAGTTCTTGGTTTGGGGTTTAGCCCTGAGAAGTCTGACTTGACTTTGTAGGAGACTTTTGTCCATCCCAACAACCTTCCTGTACAGGCAACACTGGAAGGGACTGAAGATCATTTAAAAAAGGAAAAATAAGTGTGTTTGTTAATAGGAAGTTTCTTGAAGGCAAACAATCATTACCTTTGATTTTTTTTTTTGGGGGGTGGGGTAAGTTCTGCCTCAGTGTCCAAGTCCAAAACCCACCAGCAGCTGTGGCAGGTTGGGATGGGATGTGGCTGGTGCCATGAGCATCACCAACACCAGGTCTGTGGAGCACCCCTGGCTCTGTCAGGGATGGGACTGGTGGACCCACTGGTCAGGCTGGTCCTCTTGAGTTTTGACCACCTGCATCCCAATTTGGGTGCTGGGGAGGGGCTGGAGGGCAATTTTCTCCTTTCAACATGTGCAAGTTCAGATTTTTTTAATTTAGTTCAGTTATTTGTTCTTGGACTGGGACCAGGTGTGTGTGTTTTATTGGGGGAAGGCACAGACGTAATGGAAACGCTAATGAAGAATTAATTGGCTCAAATCACAACGATGTGAGAGCATTTCTGTTCTTCTCTTGCTTTCTCCTAGTAATGCTTTCATAAAAGAGAAAAAAACTGTACTGGAAGGAATGTGGAATTAGTTGTCACAAATTGGTAGAAAGTAGTTTTAAAAGTTCTTTAGGAGAAAGGTAAGATAAAAATCAAATTATCATGGGTTGCATTTCAGTTTATGTGTACATGAGAATTGCAGTTCTGCTAAATTAGGAATTTGGTATTTATTTACTTTTTCACATTTACATTTGAAAGTGCCTACTCATTTCTCCAGGCACTTAAAAATGCAGAATAAACATAAGTGAGATCTTGAGGATCCAAAGCCAATAAGGCTTTTTCTCATCACATTGATTTTCTTACATCTCTGTTCAGCAGCAGCTCTTCAGTGACTCACAGGGCCCTGAGCACCCTGGGCTGGTGGGAGGTGGCCCTGCCCATGGCAGGGGTGGCACTGGATGGGCTTTAAGGTCCCTGCCAGCCCAAACCAGTCTGGGATTCTATGACTCTGTGATCATCAGGATCTTTGGCCTTTCTTTTCTCCCCTTCCCTGTAAATGTGACCACTTCCAGTGTGGTTCTTTGAGATTTGGGGATTTGAGTTCCATCCTCAAGTGCTTTTGTGATCAGCACTGACTGATTTCTTCCTAATCAACTATCAGTGCTTACATCAAATTCAGTTTTGTTTTTCTGTACTAACATCACCTGAGGACAGGAAGGGTTTTGCTCACATCAAACACAGTAAAGAGGTTCCTCATTGAACAAAAAAAGTGTAAAGTGCTTTTGGGATGAAGCATTTCTCAGTTCATGGTCAATCCTCTGCAGCTGCTTTTAGGTTGATTTTTGGTAGCTGTTTAGGACACAGTTCCTTGTGGGGAGGGAAGTCCTGACAGTCACCTCTGAGATAACAAGAGCAGAGAGATTTGCAAATTCAGGAAATACTTAGTCTGCTTTATATTTGTTATATAAAACATTTTATAAAAATTCTCTGTTTGCTGTTTCAGTGGTTAGTTCTATGTCTTAAATTTTTCTAAGGTGCCTTTAATTTTCTAAATTGCTGTTAAAAGGGGAAAACCTGCATAAAAGCACTCCAGCCTTCAACCAACCCCTCACCATGTTCACCACTAAACCATGTCCTCAAGTGCCACATCCACATGGTTTCTAGGAGTGGTGACTCCACCATTGCCCTGGGCAGCTGTACCAGGGCTGGAAAACCTTTTCCATTAAGAATTTTTCCCTAATCTCCAATCTAAACCTCTCACAGCACAACTTGAGGCTGTTTCCTCTTGTCCTGTCCCTTGTTCCCTGGGAGCAGACCCTGATCCCCACCTGACTCCCCCCTCCTGTCAGGAGTTGGAGAGAGAAGTTTTGAAGTTGGTTTTTCAACACCTCCAGGAGTGTTGTCTGGTTTAGTCTGTGCAGCCAATATATTTATTTTTTAAAATATAACTGAAAAAGGGATTTTCAACAACCTTTGTCATGGCCAGTGCTCAATGTGCAATTTCATTGAGTGACGAAAAGTTCAGGTTTTCCCACTAGTCCGAGTGGGAAAAATCCCTCAGAAAATTCCCTGGGCATTCCTAATGAGAATTGATTAATTGGTATTTAATGCATCCTGGTCATTATCCCTCTTTCTGTGTGAAGGGCAGTGGGTGCTGGGGTTGATTGGAAGCCCAGGCAGTGGTTGCCATGGGGAAGGCAGTGGTGCCATGGGGATGGCACTGGTGCCGTGGGGAGGGCAGTGGATGCCATGGGGAGGGCAGTGGTGCCATGGGGAGGGCAGTGGGTACCATGGGGAAGGCAGTGGTACCATGGGGAAGGCTGCAGTGCCATGGGAAAGGCAGTGGGTGCCATGGAGAGGCACTGGTGCCATGGGGAGGGCAGTGGTGCTATGGGGGAGGGCAATGGGTGCCATGGGGAAGGCAGTGGTACCATGGGGAAGGCTGCAGTGCCATGGGAAAGGCAGTGGGTGCCATGGGGAAAGCAGTGGGTGCCATGGGAGAGGCACTGGTGCCATGGGGAGGGCAGTGGTGCCATGGTCAGCCCTGTGTCCCCTGACATTCCCTCCCTGGCAGTGTCTGGCTGGTGGCTGCAGTCACCAGGAGCGGGTGTGTGTTTACAGACCAGATGGCTCATTAGAGCAGCAAGAGCAAAGGAAATTGGAGACACACAAGAGTTTTCCTTTGCCCTGGGGTTCTGCTCGTGTTCCATGCCATGCTGTGCCATGCCATGCTGTGCCATGGCGTGCTGTGCCACACCAGATAACTCCTTTAGCTGTGCTAAACCACGTTTTTCTGTCCCTGAGGGTGGAATTCCCCCATCAGGTCCTTGTACCAATGGTCTAGTCCTGAAGCAAAGCTGAGGCTTTCCCTCAGTCCAGCTCAGTCCCCCCGTGCCTTCCAATGAGCTGTGAATTCCCGTGTCAGCACGAGGGAGGAGGACTCGGCTGGTCTGGAACTGGTGTTAGGGCATTAATGGTTTCAAACTGAAGGAGAGTGTATTTAGATTGGATACTGGGAAGAAATCCTTCCCTGGGAGGGTGGGCAGGCCCTGGAACAGGGTGCCCAGAGAAGCTGTGGCTGCCCCATCCCTGGAAGTCCAATGCCAGGTTGACAGGGCTTGGAGCAACCTGGGCTGGTGGGAGGTGTCCCTGCCCATGGCAGGAGCATGATGGCCCTTAAGGTCCCTTCTAACCCAAACCATTCCATGATTCTGTGATCATCATGCAAGCCAAAGGCAGAGAAAAGCTGTGCAAAAAGATCAGGAGGAGCAGCCTGAGGATGGAGAACAGAGGGATGAGCTTTGCAAGCCACGTTAGGAGCCGAAATTTCCTGTGCACGATGTATGTTATTCATCCAAGAGGGGAGATTGATGAAACACCTCATACATAATGGTAGCAGAGAGTCTTCAAAGAACCTGGGAGCACCTCCATTCTCCCTCCAAGTTGATGTTCCCAGGCCTGTAATCAATAATTACCCTGTGATTCCTGGGAGCCTCCTCGTTCACACACTCAAACAGGAGCAGTGTGGGGTGTGGACCTGCCACAGCCCCTTCCAAGGGGCAGTGAACACAGGAAACACCAGTTTGGGGCTGAAAGACTCTTCATTTTCTGGTGTCACCTCTGTGGGGTTGGACTTGTCCATCTCCCCTACCTGCTCACCCACCCACCCATCCTGGCTCTGCAGGGCTGTGGGATCTCTCCCCCTGGAAAACTCCCATGGAGAAAATCCTTCCTTAACTGCATCTTGATTACTCCTCACCCTTCCTGGAGGGACACACAGCAGCACCTTTCTTTTATTCATTTTGCACATGCTAAACTATTAAAAAAAACCTAAACCTGCAGCAAGTTAAGAAAGAAAAGGAGATTTTTTTTTTTTTTTTTTACTTTCTGACTGTAACTCAGCAAAAGCCAAAATATTTTTTGTTGCTTGTGGTTGGAATGCTCAAATCACAACATTATGGGGCTGTTATTTGTCTACTTCTGAGATGACAAATTCAACATCCCCTGAATGCTTATGTTTAAAAAGTGATTTTAATGGCTGTGCTGCTCACCCTAATTACAAAGTGCTGGGTACCCTGAGAGTAAATTTTTCTCACATACAATTTAGCCAAGGAGTTTTTCAATACATAAAAAATCTTCAAGTAACAAAAGCATTAAAATGAATACAGATCTCTTTTCCCTTGCTTTATATTACAGTTTAAAACAATGAGAATCGTTGACTTTGTTGAGATATTGTTCAGTAAAGCTGAGAAGTTTGAAGCTTCAGGTTTATGGATGAGAGGATGGGAACTCTGTGCTTGTCTTCAGTGGGTAAGAAAGGGCTGGTAAAATGTCATTCTTTAAGGGATAAGAATGAGTCAACTATCATTAGAAGCAGAGGGAGAAGGTCTGAGGCTCAGAGGGGAGAAGGTGTCAAAATACCTGATCAGAAAAGTAGAAGTAGTTGGAGAGTGCTCAGGGATGTCAGATGCCAACCATCCTCAGTGGGAAAAGCACCAAGCTCAGCCCACAGAGAGACCAGGAGCCAACCAGTCCCAGCATCATCTCTCTATGGTTCCATCATTTCCAGGAAAAATGGAAAATTCAATAAATTCAGCTGAAAAAATGGGAATCCACTTGGTTATATGAACTGCCAGAGGGCAGGATGAGATGGGATATTGGGAAGGAATTCCTGGCTGGGAGGGTGGGCAGGCCCTGGCACAGGTGCCCAGAGAAGCTGTTGGTGCCCCAGCCCTGGGAGTGTCCCAGGCCAGGTTGGACAGGGCTTGGAGCAGCCTGGGCTGGTGGGAGGTGTCCCTGCCCATGGCAGGGGGTGGAATGAGATGGCCCTTCAAGTTTCTTCCAACTCAAACCATTCTGGAATTCTATGGCGTTATATTTTTTATATTTACATCGTTCTTGAGCTCTGTTCTTGGGTCACCTGCTGAGGAGGAGGCAAGGCTTGCCCTTGGCTGCACAAATCCAAAATATCTTTTTTTACCACTGATTTATGCTGCAGTTTGTGAAATTCTCTTAATTTTGTAGCAGAGATTCAATTCACTAAAGAAAAAAAAAGTTGAGGAGTGTTGCTGACTTTCCCTTTTCCACAGTGCAGCTTCATCAGACATGCAAATACATTTCTCTTTAGGCTTTGAGAAAACGTTAAAACTGAACTAATCTGCTCAAAAGGGTTCGTACTTCACATATCTGGACATGGCAGATTCAAGTGCAGAGAGATGACAAGCTTTCATATTTCTGTCTGCCAACTCAGAATTCAAATGCCAGAGAGTGGCATCATCTTTTATTACCATTTCATGTGAGGGGAGTTTTGATAAGGGGAAAGTCACTGCGAGACATTTAATGGATTTTTGCAATCCAATACTTTCCTACAATTTTCTGCAAACAGAAATCAATCCTCCCCAACCTTCAGAACTGAAAACAGCAAAACCCTAAACTAGCCCAGTTTTAAATCTCATATTCTTTTTCCAGCCCACTTGGCCCTTTGCTTTCTACCAACTATATGTATTTTTAAAACCAAACAAATCAATACAAATGCATTCTGGGCAGAAATATGTACAGAATTTTCTGCCAAATATGAACCATTTAGGACAATTTAAGTCATCTTAGGTGCAAATATCCTTTTTAGAAGCACTGATTGCACATGTTTGTGGGATTTTGGTGGAGCCTTTTAGGGTAACCACGGCCTGAGGTGTGACCTTAAAGGAGTCAAAGGGTGGGGAGGTCCATTTGTGTGTCCTGTCATGGGAAAGGCAGTGAAAGGGCCTCTTATCTTAAAAAATTATCCTTTTCAAATTAATTACTTTCAGTAGGATAATCTTCTCAGTGTCCTTGATGTTAATTACAGGTTGGCCAAATTTAGAATAAAGGACCATTATTATCTAAACAGGTTTTTTTTTCAGGTAAGAGTGGAGTGTTCACCTGTAAAGTGGCAGCACTTTTCCTTTTCCTCAAAGAATTTGGGGGTGTTGTAGCAAGTTGTGGTGACTGAAACAGCTGCAGAGATCTGTGGGTATTGCAATGATTCCCAAACCAGGCTCTTGTTTAGAAAGGAAAGGATTGTGTTTTGGTGGTGGGTATTGGGGAGAAATTCTTCCCTGTGAGGGTGGAGAGGGACTGGGATGGATTTCCCAGAGCAGCTGTGGCTGCCCCATCCCTGGAATTGTCCAAGGGCAGGTTGGACAGGGCTTGGAGCACCCTGGGCTAGTGGTCTGATCCTTTAGGTCCCTTCCAACCCCAACCATTCCATGATTCTCCAATCTGTATCTCCACTTGTGTCTGCAGTGGGACCAGTTTTACAGTAACCTGCAGCTGTAAGAGCCACGGGCATGTGATGCTTCTTTTTAAAGTGAATTTTTTCCAAATAAGATCCTTTTTCATCCCCTGAAATGAAATGAATCAGTTGACCCTGATGTGAGAAACGTTCTGACCAACCTGGTAACTTTTGACATTGCTACTTGTATGTGAGATTTGGGTAAAAAGGTAAGAATTGGAGGTAGAAAAAAACCCACCAGTGTAGGAAAAGGATATTTTGTATCTGGAGTTGTGTGTTCATCTTCACCCAGACCTCAGCAACCTGCTCTCTTTGCAGACCTGGGAGGAATAAGTTTAATTTAATTCATTTTTCCTTTGATTTGTTGGCTTGCTTGCCACACATGCAGCCCCTCGTAACCTTTGCACCCCTCCCTGATAAACCCCCCATGCAATCAAGATAAAAGGAAAGGATTTTATAAATGTTGCCTCCCACACCCATTTTATTAATCAACTTTCAGGCAAGTTTGCTTAAAACCCCTTATTGATGGGAAATGTCATCAATATTCATACACATTTAGCCTGTTTGGTATTTCACATGTGCTTAATGGGACTGTTACTATGGTGAGCACCTTGTTTCTAAGTAATATTGTTAATTTTTCTCAGAAAATGACAATATAGTGGCATTTCCAAGAGCCTTTATGTTGGGGACACAGATAAATTCATCTGAGGGAAAGAAAATTCATAATAGAGATATTTTGCTGAGGCTTGACCTAAGGATGCCCTTTTCTGACCCATTTCCAAGATGTTTCACCACATGTCCTGACCAGCTTATTTTCTGGGAAAAACAAGGACTTGCTTAAGTGTAAAAACACACTTTTCCCTCGAAATTTGCATCCCACACTCTTCCCCGAATAAAATATGCAAGAACAACATAAATGGCACAGTCCTTTTTTCCCTTTCTTTCTTTTTTCCCCATGAATTGGGCCTTTGATGTTCAAGAGGAGCCAGTATTAAAGGACATCCCTAGAAGGCTGTAGAAATTGTCCCTATTTGTGACAAATGTAAAATAGTACAAATGGAGCTGAATGCGATGGTGTCATTAGTTTGTGAATCGCATCCTTGAAAATAACTGTGGAGGAGCCAAATCGGTTTAAAAGAAGATAACAAAATGGTTTAAGCTACTTAGGTTGAATGCCAATTATATTTTAATATTCAACTGAGCATATTTTACTAAGAAAAAAGGCAGCGTCGACGCATGCATAACTCATTGGCAGCGTCGACCAGCTGTGCCACTCTTCTCTTCGAATCACTTTGTGCATTTTAGTAGCATGGTAATTTAGTAGAGAACTACCTGAGTGATGGCATTTTCAATGAGCAGGTAATCTACAGAGAATTTTTATATGGTTATGAGTTCTGTGCTTCAGCCTGGCAACACAAAAATACATCAAGACCAATTACGGTATCAACTTTCAGCGTGATACCCTTGCCACGCAAGTGCATGTATTTCTGCCCCAGGCATTTCAAATTGCATCTAATTTGAAATCTTTGGGGTTTTAATTAAATTTCAGAATATATGGAATTCTTCATTAGTACCTGCTCTGAATAGCAGATTATACTTCTCTCAGTCTCTCGTTAAAGAAGTAGGCTGTGGTAAATAGCATGTTCAAGAACTGATCATTTGTGGTGCCTGGATATTGGGAACAGAAATAGTGGAATGCAAAATAATATCAAAAAGATTATTAGTCCAGTGAGGGACTCTTGATTTGTATTTTAATGGAATTTTACATTTCTCTTAATGATTTGCAAATTGTCCTCTGATTATAAGATGCATTAAGCTTTTCATTTTAATGGAGAGACACAGCCATTAGCAGGGATTTTTTTCTGTCTTCTTTTTAGAGTGCTTCCCTGCAGCAGATAAATATTGAAACCATTAACACCTTTTGATGTACTTTATAGTGCTGCAGCCTGGACCAAGACATGAATGAACATGGCCCTTTTATATCTCAGCACTTTGCTGAAGCTCCTGGTTGTGGGTGAACAATGACCGGAGCCACACGTTTTCCTACCTCGATTTCCCTGTAATTAATGTTCCAAATGTTTGGGGGAGCATCATTCATATTTAATGTCAAAAGAAATAGTAAAGCCAACAAAAGTCAAGATCTGAAATGCAGATGGAGGGTGCTGTGACCTTAGCTCTGACCACCCTTGCAGGGAGGAGGGTTTGTTAAGGATTCACTCGCGGCTCCGCGTGGGCAGCAGCACAACCGGCCCCTTTGTTGCAGGCACAGGATGCACAGACACTCTTCAGTTGTCCATCTGAAAGTCAAATTTCCTCCTTGCTTTCAGCTTAACGTGAACCCTTAATGTTGTATAAACATGTTGTGCCTGTGCTGACTTCATTGGGTTTGGCAGGAGGGCACGGGATGAGGAACAGGTTCCTTTTTGCAGCAGCTTGAGGAGGATTTTCCTGATGCTGCAGAATGACTTAAAAATGTGGCTGTTGGATCAGGTGAATCAGAGAATCACAGAATATTCTGAGTTGGAAGGGGCCCACAAGGATCACTGAATATGTGATTATTACCCTAATCAACTTGTTAAAATCCCTGTAATATTCTTTAAATGCTTTGGAAAATCAGATCATTCTTTGAGAGCTGCAGGTTAGGGGTGTTTCCTCAACCCCAACTGCTTCTCACAGCCCAAATAACCCAAATTTCTGTGTGTGCCTTTGCAGACTCCTCCTCTCCTGGCAGGTTACCTGTGAGAACTTCCCCCAAACTGATTTTTGGGCTGCCTGTTAATTGAGCAACCTCTAATCTCTGAATCCCATCAGGGGTCACTGGTTTGCTTCCAGGATGTCTGCTTAAATAGTTTGGATCTCGGGAATTCCAGTGGCAGTTCATTTAAGCAGCGCTGTGTGATGGCACCAGTATCAGTCAGGAGGCTGAGAGACTTCATGGGATCCCACTTTAGCAATTCACACTTGTTTTGGTCGTTGCTTAAATACTCCTGAAAAACAAACAAACGAAAAAACCTCAAAAAAAATAAATAAAAACAACCACACTTTGAGATTGAAGCCAGAAGATTCTGGGAATTATTTGCTGCTGTTGCATTCTTGGAAGGATGTTGCATCATCTGTGAATTAGTGTTTGGAAAGTGCTGTGTATGTGTTACCTTCATACATTAGGTGTTTGTAATTCAATAATAGATTGATACAAACAAATATCAGTGCTTTGATTTCATTTGCTTGCAGTAAGCAAATAGTTCCATTTAATTGCATTTAAGCAATTTAATGAGTATGATTTTTAACATGCACATTTATGAAGAAACTTAGAGAAAACTAAAGAATTTGCTATTCCTGTTTTAGCCAAACGAAGATGTTTCACTTTGTTCACGTAGTGGAGCCCATTTGCATTGCATGTCTCATATATTAATTTTCTAGGGCAGGTTATCTTTGGCAACAGGATCTTCACAAAGCAACTGGGGGTGCAGATTTCTTGATCCAGAGGCATTTGGGAGTGGGTATTTGGGGCTGTACTGAAAAATGAAACAGGAAGAACACCTCAGTGGTGTAATTCTAAGTGGAATTGGAGAGAAAAAGCAATTATGTGCGAAGCAGGAAAAGCAGAGGAGAGGAGATGCTGGTGCTTCCCAGCCTCCCTCCCCTGCCAGCCCAGGTCCTCTGCCATCCCCCTTCCCAGAGGAGAACACCCAGGTACCTGTGCTGGCATCATCCAGGGGTGAGCCAGCATGGGGAAGGTGTTGCTGGGGGGCAGCTTGAGAGGAGAAAATGTTTCTTTTCTCACAGGTAACCTGGCTTGGTGTTGTCCCAGTTCATGGATGGATATAGAACTGGTTTCTGGATGTACTTCTTGGGGAATGCAAGTGATTCCTCCTGGGCTGTGGGGCAGTAGAACGCCTTGAATTGGTCAAGGAACCTTAAAGATCCTCTAGCTGTAAATATATACAACATTCCAATATACAGGACATGACGTAGGAATATAATAGAGGAAATACGGCTGTGCTTGTGAGATAATGTAACAAATTCCAATTTGTGGAATCAGTTTTACACAAGATGATGTCAAAATTCAGGGATTTATTCCCCTTTCTTCAAATCACAGACCAGTTTGGGTTGGGAGAGACCTTCAAGCCCACCCAGTGCCACCCCTGCCATGGGCAGGGACACCTCCCCACCAGCCCAGGCTGCTCCACGCCCTGTCCAGCCTGGCCTGGGACACTTCCAGGGATGGGGCAGCCACAGCTTCTCTGGGCACCTGTGCCAGGGCCTGCCCACCTTCACAGGGAAGGATTCCTTCCCAATATCCCATCTTACCCTGCCCTCTGGCAGTTCTAACCATTCCCCCTTGTCCTGTCATGCCAGGTCCTTGTCCAAAGTCTCTCTCCAACTCTCTTGTATTTTTTTGTTTCTTTACTTTCCATCATAGGAGCATGTTGGAGCCCTGAGAT
>NC_092466.1:1555000-1597500 GCF_047495875.1 Pithys albifrons albifrons | reverse complement strand
GGTGGCACTGAGATATGTCCAGGCAAGATGAGGTATGAGATTGTGAGAATGAGACTGTCAGAGCATTTATATTCATGAGAGGGAAGTAATGCTGAGCCTGACTAGGCTTTCTGGATGCCTTAAGTGGGCAGATGCAGCCTTAACTCTTCATGGTACCCACTCATTCAGTCTGCTCAGGGGCTGAAATGTGGAAAGTGGAACCTGGAGGGCTTTTTGTAGTTGGCATTTGATTGGATGTTTGCACATGTGAAAAATGTTGAGGTTTTGGGTCTCCAGCAGCTTTGCTGGAATCAGACAGATGGAGAAGTTACAGAGTCATAGAATTGTTTAGGTTGGAAAAGCCTTCAGAAGTCTTCAAGTCCAAGAATTCCCTCATTACTGCCAAGGCCACCACTAACCCACATCCCCAGGTGCCACATCCACATGCATTTCAATCCCTCCAGGGATGGGGACTCCACCCATGCCCTGGGCAGCTGTGCCAGGGCTGGACAACTATTTGGGTGAAGAAATTTTCCCTAATATCCAACCTAAACCTTTGCTGGTACAACGTGAGGCCATTCCCCCTTTATCCTGTCCTCCATCCCTTGTCCCCAGTCCCTCCCCAGCTCTCCTGGAGCCCCTTTAGGCACTGGAAGGGGCTCTCAGGTCTCCCTGGAGCCTTCTCTTCTCCAGGTGAACCCCCCAGCTCTGCCAGTCTGGCTCCAGCCCTGGAACATCTCTGTGGCCTCCTCTGGGCTCACTTCAGCAGCTCCATGTCCTTCTCCTATTGGGAATCCCAGAGGTGGATGCAGCACTGCAGGTGGGGTCCTGTGGGAGTGGAGTAAAGGGAGAGAATGCCAAGGAGGAGGAGGAGGCTCTCCAGGTCTGTGAGTACAGGTGTGCAAAGGGAAATCCTACTGCAGGAAAATGGGATGGATTTTCAGGAATCAGCATAAAACTGATGTCAGAGAAAAATAAATTGATTTTATGCTTTACCTCCATCCCCTCTGCAGTGTAAGCCTTGACTGCCACATTTGGTTGACTGGGAAGGGACTGATATTTTCTCTGTCTCTTCATCCAAAGCATTTGTTCTCCTCTCATGTACCAGTGGCTGTATTACCTCCAGCTCAGAGGATGAGCAGGTGGTTCTCCATTTAACTGCATCTCTGCTGCTCACAGCCACACAAATCACCCTGCAGGGAGTGCTGTGCCATGGCATAGGCTGTGCCAGAGCCCAGGAGGGACTTGCAAGTGCTTTGCAATTTTCTCCAACTTCCCAGTCCATGGACTCCAAATCCAGCCCCAGCCTGCTCAGCAATGTCATGGCTTTCCAAGTCTGGTGGGAATATTTAGCTCAGGTGAAGCTGATGATGCTGAAGGAGTCATTGGTTTGTGTAAAACCTTGTTTGGGTTTGGATTTGGAAGTGGGAATCTGGGGAAGTTTGCAGTGTGCCACGGACAGGGGCTGGTGCTGAGCATCCAACTCCTCATTTCCATCAGCTCTAAAATTAAATCTGCTCTTGCAAGTGCACAGTAAACTGCTGTTAAGGGACTGTGCAAAAAAATGGGTCAGAATATCAGCTACCACTGGAGTAAAAAATACCCACCGATTTCCAGGGGGTTTAACCTGCAGAAATAACTGCTGGATGAGGCCCAGGGAGAGTTCTTTGCTTCTAAGGATAGAATTTGGCCCCACAACCCCCTCAACAGTCTGAAGGGAACCATGTTTAAAACTGTGCTAAACTGTGGAGCAGGAACTGCCCCCATTGACTGGATTTAACAGCTCACACTCAGTGTGAGCCAACCTGGACGTTACAGAAAGGAAAAGAAAGCACTTTGGTCCTTTTTTCACTTCAGTGGTACAGATATACATCAGGTTTATAACTTCCAGTTGTGTTTCTGGTTTATTACATTACATATTACTCAAGGCCACACCTTGAGTGTTGTGTTCAGCTCTGGGCCCCTCAGTTCAGGAAAGAGATTGAGGGGCTGGAGCGGGGCCAGAGAGGCTGGAGAAGGGACTGGGACAGAGAATCCACCATGTCTTGATCCAACCCCACTGTGATCACCAGCCCAGGGCACAGAGTGCCCTGGGCTGGTGATCACAGTGGGGTTGGATCAAGGGTTGGACTTGATGATCTCAGAGGTCTCTCCCAACCCAACTGAGAAGAGCAACGAGGCTGGAGAAGGGTCTGGAGCACAAGTGCTGTGGGGAGAGGCTGAGGGAGCTGGGGGTGTTCAGCCTGGAGAAGAGGAGGCTCAGAGGTGACCTCAGCACTGTCTGGAACTGCCTGAAGGGAAGTTCTGGCCAGGTGGGGGTTGGTCTCTTCTCCCAGGCACTCAGCAATAGGACAAGGGGGCACGATGGGCTCAAGCTCTGCCAGGGGAAATTGAAGTTGGAGATGAGAAAGAAATTCTTTGCAGAGAGAGTGCTCAGGGATTGGAATGGGCTGCCCAGAGAGGGGGTGGATTCCCCATCCCTGGAGGTTTTTCAGCTGAGCTTGGCCGTGGCACTGAGTGCCATGATCTGGTAAAGGGACTGGAGTTGGACCAAGGGTTGGACTCGATGATCTCGGAGGTCTTTTCCAACCCAATCAATGCTATGATTCTATGATATTGCAGACACACATGCATAGGCAATACAGGAGGGTTTAAAAGTGCTCCCCCAGCCCATATTTATGCCCAGTTCAGAAAGGGAATCCCAGGACCTCAGGGAGAGCACAAGGTGACACCTGGCTTTGACTGGTTTCATGGTTTGACTGGTGTTTCTGACTGGTTTGGGTTGGCAGGGACACCTTCAGCAGAGCAGGTTGTTCCAAGCCCCATCCCAACCTTGCCTTGGACACTCCCAGGGATGGGAAGTGCCTCATAACAGGAGCAAAATATTTTATCTCAGTTATCTCTTCACATACCACTTGCTAGTTCAGGGTAGGGTAGCAGGTTAGTTGGCAGATTTAATATGGCTTTAATGACCTACTCAATAATAAAGAAGGCTCAACATTGCTGAAAGTCAGCCAGCTCTCTTCCTTGTATTCACTGTTTGCACCACTGCCTGTTGTCAGTAAAAGTTCTTTAATTTGAATATGAATCTGTTCTTCCAAGGTCCAGGAGCCAGACTGAGGTTTCTGGATTAGGTGGAAGCTGCTGCTGCAGTGGGAGCTGCTGTTCTGTCAGTGTATTTTTGAACTGTTATGCTTGAATTTATGGGGTTTTTTAACTCATAGTAATAACAGTGAAAACCAATCAGTGAAAAAACAAACAGAGAAGTTGTCTGTGCAGTACCCCAGGCAGGCTGTGAAAAAGCTGGCGAGGAGGGAGAGTGTTTATAACTGTCTTTGCATGTACAAAACTCTTGGGGAAAAACAAACAAATAAAAGGAAACAAACAAAAAACAGCACAGCAAACAAAAACTAACATTCCCAGCAATAAGTGTTGAGAGAAAGGGAAAAACTGGTCTGTCTTTAATTCTTCTTGATCAAAGGGATTAAAAAGGAGGGAAAATCAGGCTGTGTGTCTTTTGACCCTTTCTTGCCCCAGCAGCTGTGTGAGAAGGTGAAGAGGGGGCAGGAAGGGACTGGCACTGGGCCCTCTGCTCTTCCCCCCATCCATCCCTCATCCCTGGGGCTGAGCCCCTCACTAACACCATAAATGCTTGTTAGATATTGGGTATGAACACAGCAGCTGGTGAAAGGTGTCCCTGCCCATGGCAGGAGTGTGGAGATGGAGGCTCTTCAAAGGCCTTTCCAACCCAAACCAGTCTGTGATTGTGTGTTTATTAGTTAGAAGTGTATAATTTTACTACTTCAGGCTAATTGCCACCTTCAGTTACGCTGCTGAAAGTTATGACAGAGCTGGTGCTCAAGGAAACTTGATTTTCACTCTGTCATCCCCACGGATTTAACAGGTTTATATGGAGGATTGAGGTTCACTGGGCTGTTGTAAGGGATCTCTGAGCACCTGGGCATTTGCAGCAGGTTCAGGATAAGTCCTTTTTGGGGGCTTAGAACTTATCTGTAAATACTCTTCCCTGGGAGGGTGGGCAGGCCCTGGCACAGGTGCCCAGAGAAGCTGTGGCTGCCCCAGCCCTGGGAGTGTCCCAGGCCAGGCTGGACAGGGCTTGGAGCAACCTGGGCTGGTGGGAGGTGTCCCTGCCCATGGCAGGGGTGGCACTGGAGGGGCTTTAGTGCCATTTACAACCCAAACCATTTGTGCTTCAGTGAAACCCTCCCAACTACGTTTGGATGCCATGGACACACAGTTGGAGGTGGGAACAAGTCCTCAGGGCTGAGGAGACTTGGAAATCCAGCTCAGTCCCAGGTCCCTCTTCCCCATCCTTCGCTCCAGCTCCCAGTGGAAATTGGAAAAATGTGCGTTTTCATTTCAAACCTGACAAATTATTGATCAGTTTGATGGGAAGTGGCATTAACAACTCTGGTTGCTCTGTGTTGGCCATAACACGTCGTGTTCCTTGGCTGCTCACCTGGTCACCTGGAGGGGGATTTTTGGACAACCCCATGTAGGGGGGTACAGAGGAAGGAGGAGACCTCTTGACACTCACATTCCTACCATGTGGTTCAGTCCAGCCATGGATTTGCTGGCATCTGTCTCCAGGGCAGCAGGGGCATCCTGGGCTTGGGGAGGTACTGAGTGTTCTCATGTAACGACAGGATCTCTGTGTGTTAATTTTTAAATGCGGATTTTACAGCACTTTATAACGACATTTAACAGCATAAAATGTTGGCACATGATGAAAACTGGTGAAAGTTCAGCCATCTCATTTGGGCAGGTTGTGCTCACAGGCACTCACACTTGCAGGCAGTTTAATAACACTATTTGGCACTGTCTCTTCGAGCTGCTTAAACTAATTAATGCATTTGCTCCCCACAGGATGAAATGGAGTTTTCAGATACATTTCCAGAATGATGTGCATGATTGCTAAATATTTCATTCTTTTGAACTCTAAACTTCACAAGTGTTTTATGGGGGAGCAGAGGTGGGATAAATTCTCCCATGAAAAATGTGCAGTGGCTCTGGCAAGAGGAAAATCTCTGCCCCTGCTTGTCAGGGGAGGACAATCTCTGTCCCTCTGGCAGCGTGTTAGAAGGTACTCAGGAATTTGGGCATCACTTGGCACGTCGGTGCTGGTGCTGGGGGGCTCTGGAGCTGCCCCATCCTCCCACACTCTGCTCCACTTCTCCCTGGCTCCAACAGGTTCCAGAAGGTTTCAGGTCCATCACATTCCAACCCACCATGAGGGCAGAAAGGGGATTTTTTGGACTTGGTGTGTGTCATTGATTCAAAAGATGACATCAGGCTGAGACCCCTGAGCAGGGCAGGTTTTAACCCTCGTCCTGCTGCCCAAAAAGGTTAGAAAAATCAGAAGGACCAATTTGAGTTGAAAGAAACCTTTCTGAAGGAATTACAGTAAACAAAACCTGTTTGCCTAAGGAAACCCTGGTAGCAATCAGCCAGTAACACAACTGCTTGTGCTAATGAACCCAAAGCTGTTAATGTGGTTTCTTCAGTTAAATTGATTCATGAATTTTGAAGAGAACATTATCTAATGAATTTTCTTTGAATAGAAAGCAATTAAAAGGACAAATCAGTCTGATTAACCCCAAAGTCACCCTACTGCCACAAATGGTGTACAGTTTGAAATTATATCATAAAAAACTAGAGCAGATTTGCTATCTCTTTGCCCTCTACTAATCCATGTAAATTAATGAACAACAAAGTTAATTTCTTTGATGACCCTTTTCTCGTATCACCTGGATTATGCTGATGTTTAATTTGCTTAATGTTATAATAAAGACTAAACAGATTTTTTCAATGAAGTGATTATCATTCCCTTCAGTTAAGAAGTGATTTTTATTATTTAACACACACATAACACCGTATGGGTTTCCTTTAAGAGCAAAATCACATTTCTCTACCTTCCTATGTAACATAATCAATGTGGGTTTTGACAACTAAAGAAAGAAAATGTCTTTAATCAGTTTGTTTCTTTGCCAGAGCAGGAGGCTCAGGCTCTCATCTGGGGAAAAGGGTCTCTCCACCTTTTTTTTTCCTTTTTTCCTTCTTTTTTAGTCACCATGTCTGTAGTCTCAGTAAGTTACTCACCAGTTGGATCTTCAAAGCTTTTCCAAGTGGAAGAACAAGAGATGTTCAACTCAACTAAAATCCCTTTGCCTAATGTAAAATAATCCTGGCTTGGGTAAAACCCTGAGATGCTGAAGAAAGCAGCTCCTAATGCATTTGCTTATTCATTATTCCAGCAGTTGGGACACTTAGAAGCAAATTGCTGCTGAATTAAAATTAAAATAATGGCAGATACATTATATCTTTTTCCCCCTGTATCATTAAGGATGTGCTGTAGATTCAAGGTCACAGCTAGTCCTTACATTTGGCAATGTCTGCAGTGCTGAGCAGTAGCTTGGGGGTCTGGACTATAAAATGCAGTGAGCAGGATAATGCAGAGTCCAGTGGCTCTAGGGCGTCTTCCTGGGCCACTCCAGTCCCAGCTGAAGTTGGAAATGAGCTGCAGATGCAGGGCCTTTGTCGAGTAGGTACAGCCAGCTAGTTCTTCCCTTTTAATTTGACTCTATGCTAATTTATACTCTGCCAATTTAATGGAAAAAGCCACATTGTATGAGTTAACAGGATAATTGTACTTGAAGCAAATTAAAAATACAGGAAAATCAAAGCCTTAAATCCTTTTTTTATAGTGATCTGTTACTCGCAGCGCTCCTTCTAATAATCATGTATTTAAATGTAGTCATCTAGGACACAATAACAGGACAGTGCATTGGGGCTGTTTAAATTCAAATTAGAAAACTGCTGTTGAGGCTCACATTTTGGTGCGGGTTTTTTTTTGATGGTTTCATCCTATTTTTTTTCCAAATGGCTCCCGCTGGCTGTTCCCTGCAGACTCCTTCACCAGGCAGGTGCTGTGGACGCTGCTGAACGACGTGAAGTTTGGAGAGGCCGTGTCCTACAAGCAGCTGGCACATCTGGCCGGGCACAGCCGGGCAGCCAGAGCCGTGGGCAGCGCCATGAGGGTCAACCCGGTGAGTTCTCGGCATCCTCCGGCTGGAGGGATGGAAGGTGGTGGGTTCAGAGAGCTCTGTGGGTTAAATGTCATTAGTTTAAATTTATCTGCTATGAAAACTGGTCTACCATGAGGAATAAGGGCAGTTAGTGGTTTTAATCAGTGATAATGCACAACCCAGTTGAGTGTGATTTATTCCTGAGCCTTTGTGGTGTTAGGTTGGGAAGAGAAACACTTCTTTCATTCACCAGCCTCTACACAGGTTGTTGTTCTCAAAGTTTCCTGTATATTTTTAGGTCAGGGAAATCTGTATCCACCCCATGGACCTCATTTGGCAGGTTGTGAGTAGTTTTGGTTGTGTTTACAGCAGTCAGTCCACTCTGGCATTAATATGATTCTGAAAAGAAGGCCAGGTTGGATGGGGCTTGGAGCAACCTGGGCCCATGGGAGGTGTCCCTGCCCATGGCAGGGAGTGGGATGAGATGGTCTTTAAGGTTCCTTCCCACCCAAACCATTCTGGCATTCTGTAGGTGAGTTGTCTGAATTTGAACCAGCTGGGGAGAGCAGCACTCCAGGTCAAGTCTGTGGATTTTGGAAAAGCATTTTGTTATAGTACTTGGTCTCTGTCAATCTCTGTCTTCCCTTTAATTATCTTTCCCTTTTATTTGTCTGGGTTTAGCCTTTCAGGTTATTTATGCACCTGAATCACACCACTGGTGTCAGTGAAGTTGGTGTGTCCTGGTGTGTCTGGGTCAGCCCCATCCCGGATTGGAGGATCTGAGTGTACCTGCAGTGCATGAAGAGCAGTTCAATTCTCTAAACCCACAGCAGTTTATAAAATCACAGAATCCCAGAACAGTCTGGATTGGAAGGGACCTTAAAGCCCATCTCGTTCCAGCCCCTGCCATGGGCAGGGACACCTTCCACTAGAAGTGGATGTAAAAGTTATTTACCATGTTTATCATTTGATCCATTAATCAGAGGAAGCATCTCAAGGTGCTGACGTATCAAGATGTGCTACTTTGCATAAATTGTGATGCAATCATTAATCTAATAATTCACTTTTACCTCATATTCAGGGTACAGTTCTCTTGTGTCAGTGTGACTTGGTGCCGATGTGTTTGTACACAGGGCAGGAATGTGGGTATCTCCCTGAAAAACACACTGCAGGTGTTTGTACATAGACCAGTCCAAGGGTATCTCCCTGATAAACACACTGCAAGTGTTTATACAGGGGCCAGGAATGTGGGTATCTCCCTGAAAAACACACTGCAAGTGTCTGTACACAGGGCAGGAATGTGGGTATCCCCCTGATAAACACACTGCAAGTGTTTGTACAGGGACCAGGAATGTGGGTATCCCCCTGATAAACTCACTGCAATGTCTGTACACAGACTAGTCCATGGGTATCCCCCTGATAAACACAGTGCAGATATTTGTACACAGGTCAGTCCGTGGGTATCCCCCTGCTAAACACACTGCAAGTGTTTGTACGGGGGCCAGGAATGTGGGTATCCTCCTGATAAACACACTGCAAGTGTTTGTACACAGGGCAGGAATGTGGGTATGTCCCTGATAAACTCACTGCAAGAGTTTGTACATGGACCAGTCCATGGGTATCCCCCTGATAAACACATTGCAAGTGTCTGTACATGGACCAGTCTGGGTATCTCCCTGATAAACTCACTGCAAGGTCTGTACACAGACCAGTCCATGGGTATCCCCCTGATAAACACACTGCAAGTATTTGTACATGGACCAGTCTGGGTAACCCCCTGATAAACACACTGCAAGTGTTTGTACAGGGGCCAGGAATGTGGGTATCTCCCTGAAAAACACACTGCAAGTGTCTGTACACAGGGCAGGAATGTGGGTATCCCCCTGATAAACATAGTGCAGATATTTGTACACAGTTCAGTCCGTGGGTATCCCCCTGATAAACTCACTGCAAGTGTCTGTACGTGGACCAGTCTGGGTATCTCCCTGATAAACACACTGCAGGTGTTTGTACACTGACCAGTCTGGGTATCTCCCTGATAAACACACTGCAGGTGTTTGTACACAGGGCAGGAATGTGGGTATGTCCCTGATAAACTCACTGCAAGGTCTGTACATGGACCAGTCCGTGGGTATCCTGCAATTCCATGCAGGGAATTGACGACCATGGAAACCCACAGAGTGCCTCGTGGCTTTGAGCCCCCAAGCTCCATAAAGGAGCCCACGCTGATATTTTAGGCATCCATCAGGTTTTCCTGTGAAGCAGCTCATATAAGCAGCACTAAGCTGCGTTTCGTCAATACACCGTATTGTACTTGACAATACAAACTATTTTAATATGATGGAATGCTTTCCAATATAATCTGGTGTACATTAAGATAAGGCAATCCAATGCAAACCTACAGGAAACAGTTCTCAAAGAATAACAATCCAGTGTTGTGCAAAAGGAGATGTAATTGCTATTGCCTAGAAATGTACCCAGCTTTGCCCTCAGGCTGCAGTGGAGCAGCAGCATCCAAAGTAGCGGTAACAGCAGGTTGTGGTGTGAAAATTCCTGCTTTTTCCCCTGTGAGGGAGGATGAAAATAGTTCTGAAAATATACAGCAAAGCTACTGCAATTTTTTTAAATGGGGTCCAAGTTATTATTGCCATTTCCCAGCCCATACTGTGGCTGAAGTGCTTTCTGTCCCCAGCAGAAGATTTTTAAGCATGGTATAGATAATAATGTGTAGCTTTAGGGGAAAAGAGCTGTATTAATATAATGTCACCCCAATATTTCATCATAGAAGGCTGATGATTAAAAAAAATAATAAATCACTACTGTAATGAGAGCACTGCCCATCACAAACCACATTTTTATCACTACACATCTCCTGGAGTTAATCTGAAATTCCATCCATATTCCACGTGCAAACCCACATATGGTCCTTTTACACTTCAGTGTGAGCATTCATTCATTCACTGTTCCTCATATTTTCCCAGGAAACCTTTCCATGGTACTTCACCTGTGAGCCATAATGTGCAGGTTGACTAGGCGTAATACACAGGTTGATTTTATGAAGGAGGTGACATATAAAGATAATTTGTGAAAGTGCAAAACCCCCTCACCTTTGTTATTTCTATATATAAAGCCATCAACTCCTGTGAAAACAGATTTTCTAACCCAATTTGCAACTCCACTTCATGCAAACCTTATGAAAGAAAATGCTGAGAGGATGAATGTAAAAACAGCACAGGAGGCCAAAGATTCCAGTGGGTGTGTGAGCAGCCCCTGCTGCTCTGCAACCACCCAAGGGCTGAACCTGCAGTCCAAACCCCAGACCCATCCCTGGAAGTGTCCAAGGCCAGGCTGGATGGGGCTTGGAGCAACCTGGGCTAGTGGTAGATTGATACTGTGGTAGATTGATACCTGATTTAATGAGGATGGTCGTGCCAGCAAAAACAACCCCAAGCCTGGAATCGTGTTGTCCCTCAAACATAGTGGTAAGATCACAAATCTCACCTTTCTCCACCAAATACCAACACCCTTCTCCCTCCTGCACATCAAGGAGTTGGTCTCTCATTTTGGTGGTGTGCATCCCACAGGTTTACCCTTGTATCTGGGTTGCTTCACATAGTTCATGTGATGACCTTCAGCTTCATGAGAAGGTGGAACAGATGCCAGCAGGAGCTTTGTCGTGGTTTGTGCCAGGGACGTGGTGGGCAGGGCTCAACCTCTTGCAAGAGAAACTTCACAGAGTTTACTGCAGTTCACATTGATTGCAAGGTCTGTGGTCCTCAAAGGGAACCCATAAAGTTCAATTAAAAATCTCATTAGACTGGTATAGAGGAGGATCAAAAAGAAATCACAGAGGCTCATGGGAAATGGGGAGTGTGGGGCTGATTAGTCCAAGGCCATCCTAAATGACTGTTCTGTGCCTTAAATAAGATGTCTTCAGAGGCCTGTTGGCAGCAGGCAGAGCTGCCTGCCTTGGGTTTGCACCCTCTAACTCTGCCATTGCTGGGGCTCAGCCCCAGCTAAGGGTTTAACCTGATGCTGACATTGATCTATCCTAAATCAAGGATATAATATCAATCCATCTTAAATCAAGGATATTATTCAGCCAAAGTGCTTTGAACACTGGAGATTGGTAGCAGCGATTGTGCATCTCTGAGAAGATACTGAAGTGTGGGTCTGAAATGTTGCAGACACATAAAACTACTTGTGTGTTCATTCATGGAATATCCTGAGTTGGAAGGGACCCACAGGGACCATCCAGTCCAGCTCCTGGCCCTGCAGGCACCCCAACAATCCTCCCTGTCCCATTGTTCAACCCGTCCTGGAGCTCTGGCAGCTCTGGGGCTGTGCCCACTGCCCTGGGGAGCCTGGTCAGTGCCCACCACCCTCTGGGGGAAGGACCTTTTCCTAATACCTTCCATTCCTAATGTTTTTCATTCCTGATATCTTTGGTTCCTTTGGTGGGTGGTGATAACCTCAGACCCATGTTGGGTCACATCATGGGATTTGTTTTGTTTGGGAAAGAGCAGGAGAAAAAGCAGGAGGTTGGAACAAGGTGATTTCTAAGGTCCCTTCCAGCCCCCACCAGTCTGGGATTCTGTGACATGAGCAAACCACAGGATTGTTTTTTGCTCTCTGTGATTCTTGCCTTGTGTTACAACGTGGTGTGACTCTTGGGGATGGTCCTGTGCAGGAATAAGAGATGGACTCAGTGATCTTTGTGGGTCTCTTCCAACTCAGCATGTTCTGTGTTGTCCCAGCTGTTTCCGTCATGGCCTGGCTGATCCTGGGAATTTTCAGGAGGTTTCCAGCCCATCAGCCATGGATGGGCCAGTTCCTTTGCTTCAACCTGAACACTCCTGACAACTGGAGCCCTGCTCTGCTCCATCCTCACACAGAATTTGCTAAATGCACTTCAGACCCATCGATCCCATGTTCAGGGAGGGGTTTTTCCCCTCCTTTTTCCTAAACAAGTGCATTATGGAGGAGTTAGTTTATTCACACATTGCCACGAGCGGCAGTGACCGCCCCAGCCTTGTTCTGCCACTCACCCAGATGGCTGTTGATAAAGATTTAGCATCATGTTCCGAGTGTCAGGGCTGTCAGTAGTGCTGAACCATTTGACCAGAAGAAAAAACGCACAGGGAGCTATTGATTACAGCTTCTCAGTGTCACTTGTTCACCAGGATTTAGGTATTGATGAGGCTGCGAGTGAAAACAAGCTCTTTCCCTTGTGGGCCTCTACCCAGAAGAACAAAAGCAAAGTTGGAGAAAATATTCAGCTGGTGCCCGAATCAGAGGGACTCTGGTATCGATCCCAGGGCTCCTTCATGTTAGTTTTTGTTGGAGACAAATCTATGGGTTTGGAAGTTTTATAGCGTTTGAGGGAGGGTCTGTGTGTGTGATGGATTCGTGGATTAGATGAATTAGATTTCACAGCATGGAGATTTCAGCAGAGCTCTAATATTATGAGCTGCTTGGTTATTGATAAAAATTACATTAAATGTAGCTGAGGCATTAAAGCTCCCAAGTAAGGTAGTTCTCCCTCTAAAATGTCCTTAGGGCCCTAATAAATTTTGGCAGGTTTAATTATTTTAGTAGTCTGAATGTTGTCACCACAATTAAGCCAAACTGGAGCAATATTCCTTATTTTTAAATTACAATGCTGGTACAGTCTTTGTACCACTTTTAAATCCAAAGCTCTGGAGGGTGACAGATGGGTGCTAGTGTGTTGGGACAATCTAGTATAGAATTCCTCATGCTGGGCATGGAAAAACCTGCATTTACTTCATAGCTCCTTTCCTTGCTTGGTGGTGAGTGGCTCAGCCCCATATCCCTGTGTTGTGAATGGGTCCTGCACCCACCCAAGGGTCATCCACGGCCCCACGTGGCTCAGACCACCTGAAAATAAAGTCCTTTTTCTTCTCCACCAAGATTTATAGCCTCACCATCAAAATCTGCTGCTTTAGTGTGTGTGTTTTTAAAGAATTGCAGATTAACCTTGGAGATGTTTCACAGTATGTTATTATGGCTTTGTCATTCAAGCCAAGCTGACTGAAGCAACTGAGGAGAGTGTAAAGATGGAGAAATCCCAACCCAGAAAAAACTTTGCCAAACCCCCCCATTTCTTTAAAGAAGCCCTAAACCAAGCACGGGATGACATGGCAGGGAGTAAAGCTTTGATAGGTACTTGCTGGAGTTGTTGCACCTCCAAATAGAGCAGATATGAGAACCATTCCTGTATTTAAACCTTGATTTACAGGAAGCAGCTGTGTGTGTTCCCTTTGAAAATGGGCTGAGACTGAGATTTTAAATTTCAGACGTTGAAATTACCTGGCAAAACTGAGAGAACACCCCAAAATACCCCCAATATATGGTATGTGTAGTTGCTCAACTGCCTTGGGGTTTGTGTGTCCCACCTTGAACTGGGCTGAAAATATGATTAAATGGGATTAAAATAAGTCAGCATAAAGTGTGTAATTTGCTTGTCTACATAGAAATAAATTACACTTTTTTGACATAAAATACCCAAATTTGTGAAAACTGCCCTTTTGGGTGAGTTATTGTTGTCACAGCCACATCATTGCAATGCCATTGCTGTGCAGTTACCAAAACACACCAGGCATGATTAGAGATGATGTATTGCAATTTTTATGGTGTGTACTTCAGCTATGATAATCACCTGTAATAAAAAATAAAAAAAACACCCCCACGTTTATGTTTATGTTCTTCTCTGCATTATCAGTCCATTATGTAACTTCTGGCATTGATTTTGCAGAATCTGTGACATTTGGCTGTAAATGATATGGAGTAGAAGACAGGAGGAAAAAAAGAGTTCTTGAGATTGGTTAGGTCAGAATGAAACCTCTCCTGTTGGAGGTTTTAAAAATTCACAACCCATTTTGGATTGACTTGCTGTTGAATAATAAATAGTGGCTTGGTCTTGCAGGGAATTTCTCGGTGGTGCACATGGAGATGCTACAGCAAGAGGAGGAACTGGAGCACAGGGACCACTTTTTAGTGGTCTGTTCTTTCCCAGAAATATGTCCTCTCCTAATCCTGGGATGATCATAGAATCCTAGAATGGTTTGGGTTGGAAGGGACCTCAAAGCCCATCCAGTCCCATCCCCTGCCATGGGCAGGGACACCTCCCACCAGCCCAGAGTGCTCCAAGCCCTGTCCAACCTGGCCTGGGACACCCCCAGGGATGGGGCAGCCACAGCTTCTCTAGGCACCCATGCCAGGGCCTGCCCACCCTCATAGGGAAAAATTCCTTCCCAATATCCCATCTAAATCGACCCTCCTTCAGCTTAAGGCCATGATGATGCTGATGAGTTGTTGTCCTGGACCTCCTTGTTCTCCTTGTGCCACGTTTTGGGGCCTCGAGGCTTTGCCCCCTCCCTGGGCACAGAGGGCTCAGCTTTGGAGGGGCTCATGGGGCAGGAGAACCTGCTGCTGCAGGGAAGTTTTTATATATGGGGTTTAATATCTCAGGTTTACCCTTTCGAAGACTTTATATCATTTTTATGGATTAACAGTCCTGTCCATGCTTATTTGTTTCCAAGAACTGGTTTGGTCTCCAGAGGCAGCAATCGGCTCCAGTTGTGCTCCACCAGGAGCCCGACTCCAATGTTGTGGCTGCTCTGTCCCCCTTGGGCATGGCCAGGACCCCACCAGTTTGTCACCCTGTGCTGGATTTATGGACTCATGGAATCCCAGGATCACCAGGTCCAACCTGTGACGGGTCCCCACCGGGGCCCCGAGTGCCACGTCCCATTGCTGTGGGTCCCTCCCCTTTCCCTCCTGCCCTAATTTGTGTGTGTTTGACAGATCCCCATCATCATCCCGTGCCACAGGGTGATCCGCAGCAGTGGGGACACCGGCAACTACGGGGCGGGCCAGCTCCTGAAGGAGTGGCTCCTGTCACACGAGAAGCTCCAGAAGGAGAAGTTGGCACAGTGATGCAGCTGCAGCCACTAACCAGCCAAGACACACAACCACGGATCCCTGGCTTGTAACGAGCTCTCAGAGCACCCAGCAGAATTCAGGAAAATGGTAAATATTTGAGTGACATATAAATATAATGCAACATCCAAAGTGAAATGTGTGGTGGCACCACTATATTAAAAAAGCGGGCTGTGTCCTGGGGGAGGCAGCTCGGCTGCCCTTTCTTGTTTTTACATTTTACAGCAGAATGACTACAGCGATCCAGGCCTGTTGTGCATGGATTTTGTTCCCATCTCCAGTCCTGTTTTGTTCTATTTTTAATGTCCATTAAAGCAGGGATAAGGGAGTGGGAGGGACATGGCAAATGTGAGGTTCAGGCTTCCCCCTAAGGAAGTGTCTGGCTCGTGGAGGGCCCTGCCAGCTCCTGCCCAGCTCCCCCTCCCCACTTTGGGGCATAAAATGGTGTTTTACCTAAGCAGGAGTTAACAGAGCACAGTGAGATCTATTCAAAAGCAGGCAGCTATTGAATTCCTCAGTCCTGGCTTTTCTTTTTGGATTGTGAGATGGGAATAGGGGTTTTTTTGCATAAAGCAGCAGAAGAGATGCTGCTGAAAAATTGTATATTTTGGATAAGCAGTCATATATTGTAAAGCTCATCATAGTTGCATCCTTAGCAGCAGCACATTCCTTTAGAGTTCGATGTTTGCCTTTAGATTTCCACGTTTCTCTGTTACCCAGAGCTTTATTTCCTGTAGCCTCTCTGTAGGAAGGATTGAAGAGACATTAATGCTAAATTTTGAGGTGGTTTTAGCAGGGTTCTCTGTGAGTACAAGCCACCAGAAGCTGAAATTTCCAGTATGGGAATCGTAAATTGTAACATGGAAATACTGATTTTTTTATGTGTTTTATCATATTTTCATGGGTGTCTCTTTAGAAAGGCCATTGCTACCCCCAAAAAATTATTGTGTGGCCATGTGTTAGTTAATCCAGGATTATTGATACCTTGGAATTACTTCAATAAAAAAACTGCTTTGCATGTGCAAGTGTCTTTGGGTCTGTTTATAAATAAAACACAGGGGGTGATATATGGGGAAAATAAACTATACCCCACTGTACAATATAAAGCTGTATTTTTATCAAGGGTTTCTCATGGCGATATAAACCACAGAAGCAAAGCTCAAGTGGTTTGTATGTGTCACCAGAACCCCGAGATAAAAATATGGCCTTATAATATGTACAGTTTGGGTGTATTTTATTATTTTTTTATATCTCTAATACATGCTGCCTCCAAAAGCAGGAGGCAGCAAATGTCAACTTTAACCTTTCCCACATTTGCATCCCTCGGTGTTGGTTTTTTTTCAGGTATTTTTGCTTTTTTGTGGATGTGACTTCATTTTCACAGGGATGGGGGTAGTGAGTGCTGGGTTTGGGACAGGTAACACCTTTCCCAGGGAAACACCCAATTTTGGGAGTAAAATTGTGTTCTGGGTCAGAGATTTGGGTGGTGGAGGCAGCAGGGCTGTCTGGGACAGGCAGGGATGGACAGACAGGAACAGGGATGGACAGTAACAAGCAGGGACAGGAGGAAAGGGACAGGGCAAGGACAGGGACAGGTAGGGATGGACAGGGACTGGCAGAGTTGAGGGAGCAGGGATGGACAGGGCAAGGATGGACAGGACAGGGATGGATAGGGACAGGCAAGTACAGGAGGGGAGAGACAGGGCAAGGACAGGGAGAGTTAGGAATGAACAGGGACTGGTAGGGTTGGGGGAGCAGGGATGGACAGGACTCAGGAATAAATGGGAACGGGGCAAGCAGAGCTTGGGCAGAAACAGTCGGGGGTGGACAGGGACAGGAATGGACAGGACAGGGATGGGCAGGAATAAATGGCACAGGGAGAACCAGGGCTGGAGAGAGACGGGCAGGGATGGGCAGGGATGGACAGGGTCAGTCAGGGACAGTGGGGATGGACAGGTACAGTCAGGGATGGGCAGGGACAGTCAGGGACAATCAGGGATGGGCAGGGACGGGGCGGTTGGGGAGGGACAAGGACAGTCGGATGGACAGGGACAGTCAGGGACAATCAGGGATGGGCAGGCACGGGGCGGTCGGAGATGGAGGGCGCAGTCCCCGCGCTGACCCACAGAGGGCGCGCCGGCGCAGGGCTGGGGGCGCGGCGGGTCCCGCGTCCCCCCCGGGTTTGGGGAACAGAAATGGCTGTAACACCCTGATACATACAGGGGTGTGTGTGAACACGTGTGTACGTACACACACAGATACACGTGTATTTATTTATATATTTATAGATCTGTGTGTAATGTATGAGTGTATACTTGTATGTCTGTATATATACATATATATATAAATATAATTAATATATAAATAAATAAATAGCATAAGACAGACTTAAAATAAAATAAAATAAAATAAAATAAAAAGTAAAATAAAATAAAATAAAATGTAAAATAAAATAAAATAAAACAAAACAAAACAAAAAGTAAAATAAAATAAAATAAAATAAAATAAAACAAAATAAAACAAAATAATGCCAAGGTGGTGCAGTCTGGGGTTTGGGTTGGGTTGGGGATGAGTCACTCTCTGCTCCCATGGGTGCCCAGGGTTCCCCATGCTCACCCCTCTGGTTGGGGGTCAAGGCAGTGTGTGGACACAGAGCTGAAGAAAACACACCAACAGCCCCCTGTACCTCTCCATATGTGACAAACCAATGCCCTTCCCACTGGTCAGAGCCACTGCTGTGCTTTCTCCAAGGAATTGGGTTCCCCAGCCCCATTCAGTGCCCTGGCCTGCAGCATCCTGGACCAACACATGCTGCTCCAGCCCTTCCAGAGCCTGGGATAATGAAAGCTTCAAAAATAATATTTGTTTTGGCAGAACTACATTTATAATGAAATAGATGCCCTTGACCAGGGAAGAAACTGAATTTTGCAGTGGGTCATTTCCCCCCTCCCCCTGTTTTTCCATACAAACAGGCTCTGCAGCCACTCCAGGGCAAATAGGAATATTTTTGAAGGACTCTGTTGTATTTGCTGCATCAGATTTGCAGCAGAATCGCAGCCACACTGGTTGTACTGTTTGACGCCGGGATGAAAAATGCAGATTCCATCCCATGTATCAATCCCAAATGGAAAAGGGCCCCAGGCTCCAGGATTGTTACAGATCACTTCCATGCACGCCGAGTTTGCGGCGTAATGAGCTCAGACTGGAAGCATCTTAAACAGAAAAGCGATTCATTGGAGTGCTGGGGACATTCTTAGATATGAACCCGAGTTTCCTTCTCCTTGGAATTAGGGGAATTAGTCATCTGATCAGGGAGAGAAAGAGCTGGCCCTGAAATTTCCATTTAATTTTTCTAAGCAGTTCTCAGGCATCAGGAACTTTTTAAAGTGGAGCTTGATATTTACTGTCTCAGTTACAAATGATATTAAGTTATAGACAAGAAATGGTAATTTTACACTATTGCTTCTGTTAACATCACAGTATTACTGTGATTATTGTTATCATTATTGTCAATATTTTGATGATCTTTAAGGTCCCTTCCAACCCAAAGCATTCGTCACTCTGTGATTATTATCTCTTCTAAAAACTCACAGATTGTTGCTTTTAATCCTTTTTCCCACAACTTTACATTTATATTATCTATGGTGTGTGTTGCACCCAGCTCAGAGACTTGGCATTAAAATGGTTATTGGGAAAGGTGTTGGTGCAGACCTGCTTCCTTAAAGAAATGCAATCAAACAGTAAAGCTATAGAAAATTCCTTAAAAACTTACAGCATAGTATTCCAAGGGGAATCCTGTAAGATTTATGGACTATTTCAAGAATAATTTCCCAACAAGAATCTTGCAAAAATCCTCAAAGAATTGTGTTCACAGATCTAATTGTAATTGCTTTTATATTCTTAGAGAAATGGAAGAGCACTGTGGTTCCAAGGCTGGTGTGTGAGGGGCTGTGCCCTCCCCTCCCAGAGACTCTGCTGCCTCTAAAGTCCATGGAAAATATTCCTGACAGCCCCTCACTGGCCATTAGAGAGGAGATTTCGGCTACGCTGATGTGCAAACGCAGCTTGTCAAAGGCCTGGCTGCTATTTGGCTTTCAAATAAGGAGGGTGTGAGTAACAAACACACACATGTAGTTTGTGCCTTGGAAAAGGAACATTCCTCCTATTTTTCATTTTTTCTGCTTTTTTCCTCATTTTTATATTTTCTGGTTTTTTCTCTTTTTTTCTTTTTCCTCCTTTTTTTTCTCTCTTTTTTTTTTCTTTTTCCTCCTTTTTCCTTCTCCCCCTCTCTTTTTCATTTTTTCTCCCAGAAGGTCTGTCCTTACAAACCCTTTAATCCCTCCCTGTCCTCAAGCCTGGCACTTCCAGGTGATTGCCTTTCTCTGTCGCTATTTTTGTCGCACATCTTTTTTAGCAAGGAGCAAATCCTCTATTTCTTTTTTTTTCACTCTCCCAAACCCCTTTCTCTCCCCACATTATTTCTCCAGGGGGAGCAGCAAGGACCTTGACCCCACCAGTGCAGATTGGAGGGCGAGGAGGAGAAGCCACCTCAGTTTCGCTCCTTCCCGATGCAGGATGGGGAGTGGGTGCTCCCCCCATCCTGATCCACACCAGCCCCTGTCCCGTGTGAGGGAATGTGGCAGTGGCAGCCCAGAGTGGGGCTGGGGGCCCGGGAAGGTGCCCAGCCTGCCCGGAGCCAGGGGTCTGGGCTCCATCAGCTGCATCCGGCGGGACAGACATCCAGCGGTAGCTGGACCACAAGGTGAAAATTGACGTGAGCACGGGACGTTGGCAGCACCTCAGGCTGATGAAAGGACATTGTTAACAAGCCCTTAACGTTTCTCATTAATGGCTGGGTTGGCTGGGTGAGGTTTTTTCGCTGAAAAAAAACAGAAGACAAAAAAAATTCCACCTGGGCAGTAATTGAGATTGATCCCATACAGTGCATGGAGTTATCAATTTTTAAAACCTCTTTAAGTGCCTTATTTAGTTATTTTAAACAGGGCTTTTTATTTGTTGCTGCAAGTATTCCTGGAGGATGTACTGACGAGGGCTGTGAGGAGCGTGGGGGGCTCCTCCTGGGCTCTTCTCCTGGATCAATCATCATCCAGCCTGGGGAAAAGTGGGTGCTGGTCCATTCCCTCCATGCTGTCCATAGATGCTGTGAGGTGCCAGGGCAGCACACAGAGCCCATCCGGTGCTGAGTGTATTATTTGAGGTGAAATTGCTCTTATTTTGCTGAAATTATTGCTGCAGATTTCAGCAGTGGAGTTAAAAGAGGAGCTCTTGCTCTCTAACTTGGCGTGGTGAGGGTCGAGCCCAGAGTGGGGGGCTCTGCCCACTCCCAGGATGGGGCTCAACCTAAGTTAGGCACCAACCGAGGTCAGACAGGCTGAGGGAGGCAGTGTTTAATTAAAATAACCCTCAACATGACCCCAAAGTGCAGAACTGCTGAGGAAAACAGCTGCAACCCTTTTATCTGAGGACGAGCAACCAGGCGATGATGTAATTTTCATTTCCGATGAGCGCGGGATGACCTAATTCCACACAGAGTCTCGTCTCTCACTTCAAAGTAGGACATTGGAGTCGATATGGAATTTGGCTCCCAGCTCACCCATGGGGCTCCACTGAGCCCTCCCAGCCCCTCCCACATCCAAGGCTGGAGCACGAGGGCAGGACACCAGGAAAGGGAATCCCAAGTAGGTTTTGATCCAGACTTGACTTAAATCTTTGAAACTCTGGCAAGCAGAGGGAAAGCCCTTTGTATTTCCATTGGTGCACAGTGGGATGTCTTGGAGAAGTGTTGGGTTTGTTGATTTCCTAGAGAAGCTGTGGCTGCCCCATCCCTGGAAGTGTCCAAGGCCAGGTTGGATGGGACTTGGAGCAACCAGGGCTGGTGGAAGGTGTACCTGCCCATGATAGGGGGTTGAAACAAGCTGATCTTTAAGGTCCCTTCCCACCCAAACCATGATTCTATGATTCTACAAGTTTATTCCCATGGCTGACCCTTCCTAGGAGGTTCAATGTTGGTTATGGCCCACAATTTTTAAAAGTATGAGCCTCAAGCATGGTCCTTATTTCTACTTTTTTGAGTCAGACACATTTTATGTGCTTTTGAAACTACCATCTGCATGGTAAATGGAGGTGGAATTTTAGGGCAGTGGGCACACAGAACTCTTCCAGTGGTTAAATGGCAAAGTAACTGGTGCAAGGAAGTGAATTCTTCACAGTGCCCAGCAGGAAATCTTTGTCCCGTCTGAACGAAACACTCAGGAGCAAAATTGGATCACAAATCCATTTTAATTTTTAGTTACAGAAAATTTTCTCATCAGGGAGCTGGGGCAGCTCCTCACCCAAGGTGCACTGGCCTGGAGCTGTGTAGGCAGAGCCCTCAGCAGACGTGGAGGTCTGTAGGAATTGATGGGACTTTGCAGCGTGAGTTCCTGCACCGAGGCATCATTTACAGGCGGGGTCGGAACAGCGTGGCAGCAAACTTGGTGTTCTCCGGCTGGAATATGGATGATGGCTCAGTAATCAGCTGGGGTGGCTGGAAGGCAGTGGCTGTGCCCACCCCCTGCCCCCTTGGCCTCGGCCGTGCCTCCAGGTGCCCCCCAGGTCCCTGCAGGATGAGGAGGAGCTGAGGAGCAGAGCAGGGCTGACCCCACAGGCCACGGCCATAATTCGCAGCGACACGGCGGAGATCATGTCCCACCCCACCCTCAGCAGCCGAGGGGACACCAGCAAAGCCACCTGTGCAGCCAAGGGGCTCAGTGGGGTCAGGGCTGTGCTGAGGAGACAGAGAAAATGCCTTTGATTTTATCTAGAACCTGCAGAATGTTGGCGTTAATGCAGCCCCTCAGGCTGAGATGCTGAATCCCCTCAGGCTGAGATGCTGAAGGTTTTACGGCTCTTTGAAAGGCCTTTTGAAATTGTAACAAAAATTAGTTGTATAATATATAATGTTTAAATATATAATAATGTATAGTGTACACATATGGAATAATATATAAGGTATAAATTAATTTAGAGGGAGAAGGCCAAGTTCGGTGGGCCCCTCTTTGTCAGAAGTTGTGACCAAACCAAACCTCTGACCAACACTGCTTTTCCACCTCTGGAAGGGTTTATTTGGACTGGGGTGGGGGTTTTTAAACCTTTATCCAAATAGCACCATCCTAAACAGGTCGATTAACAGATCAGAAGATTAACCACTACTGGGGAATCAGAGGTGCAACCACTTCAGGAGGACCATTCCACCAGTTTGGAGCAGGATCAGTAGAAGTGGGTTAGTAGAGAGAATCTCAAGCTCTGCCCATCAAAATGTCCTATTTTTGACACAACAGAAAATTCCTGTTCTTGGGGCTGTTGCCCTTTTTACTTTCTGTCTGACCCTGGTGAGAGGGTGAATGAGGAGGATGAACCCCAGTCCCTGCCAGTGATGGATGGGTGGCAGTGGGGTGGAATAACACAGAATATTGGGGACATAAAAACTGCCCTGATTTTTATCTGTAAAATGGATGGATGGATAGATAGATCATAGATGGGTAGATAGATAGATAGATAGATAGATAGATAGATAGATAGATAGATAGATAGATAGACAGACAGATAGATCCATCTCTATATCATCTATATAGATATGAGGTGAGTGTCCACTCCCATGTCACAGGCTGAGAAACTGCCCATACAAAGAATTAATTCTGTGCAAAGTTGTATTTAATGTGCACAAAATCAACCCAGGAAGTAAAAGCAGAAACTGAAATGAAGTGGAATATTGGTCATGGAAGTCACTGCAACTGCATTTTGCAGCAGGTTATTGTGCAAATACAATCAAGTGCAAAAGAGGATGGGACTGAAATGAGGTTTGAACCTCCGTGTGTCGCCTGACTTGGAGATCACCTCTGTAGGCACAGAGGCAATATTGGGAGGCTGGAAACTGCAGGCATGTTTGTACACTCCAGCAGCTGTTTGCAGCCCCTTTGTCCTCTAAAAGGAGCAGCCTAAACCCACCCTGAGTTATTGAAGAGGTGGCTGGTTCGAGGAGCAGACTGTTAATTGAGCGGCTCCCCATCCCCGGCTCAGCAATCAGTCTTCCTGTTCTGCCCCTCCTGATGACCAACAAACTGTCTCCAACCTTCTGGTTGTCAGGAAAATTGTGACAAGGCAAATGTCAGATCATGTGGAGCCTTCTGAATGTTTTTGACCCCTTCAATCTGTTTTCCAACCTGGGTATGGCAAAGAAGCTGTGTTGGACTAATTGGTTGTCTCTCTTCTCCAGGCAGCGGATGAAGTCCAGGTACACAGTCTGATTCTTTTAGATGAGCAGCTTCCTGTCTTTCACAGCTTTATGTCATGTCAACCACTGCAGGATTGCTTTGGAAAAGTCCTTTTTTGCCAAAGCTGGAGCAGAAGAGGTAGAGATCCTACAGCCTCTCATCTGCTGGGGTTGAGAAGTGCCCAGCAGAGGCTGCAGCCTGTCTCTGACTGTTGGAAAACAAATCTGATTCGTGTTCACTGAAACACAAAATATTGCAGCTGCCACGAGGAAATGGCAACTTGGAAATACCAATATGCTGCACTTTCAGGTAGAATATTCTGTGTTTGAAATGACCTACATAACCACTGAGCTTGATTTCTCTGCGCTGCCCTGCTCTCTGCTCATAGCTGTTACCCTGGACGGTGTTTTCTTGGGCTTCTGAATTGTTTCTTGCCATTGGCAGTGAAACAGTCTGAGAATCTCAGACTTGGATTTGGTGATCAGAGGAAGAATTAAAATACAGAGCTCAGAGGGAGCAGTGTTGGGTAAAAGTGACTGGAAACCTCAGACCCAAATTATCCCCAGACATCAGAAAACGGTGGGTTGTAGTTCATAGAATTATAGAACTATGGAGTGGTTTGGGTTGGAAGGGACCTTAAAGCTTGTCTTGTTCCAACCCCATGCCATGGGCAGGGACACTTCCACTACACCAGGTTGCTCCAAGATGTGTGTTGCTGACTGCCTTTTGCCATTTAATGCCAAAAAATGTGGACCTTTTTATGTGGATAAATAATATGTAACAGTAATAGGACATGTCTCATCTGTGCATCCACATCAGGCTCCATCCCAGTGGGAACATCCTTGTGGGCACTGTGCAAGTTCCTCACCTGTCACAGGAGCTCCAGGGCAGCAGCAGCTCGCCAGGACAGAGCTGGAGGTGGAGGTTGGTGATTTCGTGTCAACTTCTGATGGCAATGAGGAAAACAGCCCAAACCACTGCCTGGGATGAGCAGGTGAGAGAGGATCCTGTCCATGGCAACCTGGTGCACAGCCAAACCCAACCCATTGTCTCCTGCCAAGTGATGCTTTGAGATGCAGAAATGAGATATTAGGGAGGAATTCCTGGCTGGGAGGGTGGGCAGGCCCTGGCACAGGTGCCCAGAGAAGCTGTGGCTGCCCCAGCCCTGGGAGTGTCCCAGGCCAGGTTGGACAGGGCTTGGAGCACCCTGGGCTGGTGGGAGGTGTCCCTGCCCATGGCAGGTGGTGGAACTGGATGGGCTTTGAGGTCCGAATTGCCAATTTTCTGCCCAATTTCCCATCTAACCCTGCCCTCTGGCAGTTTGGAGCCATTCCCCCTTGTCCTGTCACTCCGGCCCCTTGTAAATAGTCTCTGCTCATCTTTCTTGCAGGCTTGTTCAGGACACAATTAGATCCTCCCAAAGCCTTCTAAGGAGAGGGAAGGACCTGCAGTAACCAAGTGGAAAGGTTCCTCTTTTACCTGAGAACACCTCAAATCTCATCCAACCCTCTTGTACAAACACAGCACAACTTTTCTGAGCACACAGTCCCAATTATTGCTAAGCATTAAAATTCAAGGCCTGAAAACGTAGTTGGCAATTGGAGCTGAGAACATGCACATTGCAAATGTAGATATATCTCTCCAAGTACACAGCCCATAAAATATGTAGTCTAAGATCACTCATTTATTTAAAGATGCTTTTTACCTCAGATGGAAAATGACACAAATCTAAATATTACAATGCCGAGTAATGTGTAACTGTCTGTATGTTATAGCCTTAACACCACACTTTTGATGCAGAAGAGATATAGCAGCTGCACTTTAATTTCAAGCAAATTGATCCCAGATGTAAATGTTGTTTTGTTCCATGGCAGATAGTGCACAGGTAAAGCAAATATCATTGGTTTATAGTCCAACAGAGTGTTGCAACAGGATCCTGTGCCCGGGCACACATAAAAGCCACGTGGCTGCGATGGAACAGGGATGACTGTGAAGGAGACAGTGAAAAGAGACAGCTTTGCTTTTTACCCTTTAAAATCCAACCACCTGTGATCTAAGGAGCTGTTTTGAAGCCAGGGAAGCGTTCTTGGTTTGTCAATTGTCCTGCAGGCAAAAAAATCTAAATTTGGCTTGTTTTCCATTTCTTTCGCTTCGTGTTTTACAGAAGTGGATTTCTCCCACCCTATTTGTGTTTGGCATGAAAGAAAAGAAGAGCCTGGATTTACTGACTCAGGAAACCACCCCTTTCAAAGCAAAAATAACAGTGGTAATTGTGCTTCACTTTGCCTGCAGATACCCCAATGTTCTCCGTGGGCAATGTATAAACAGCAAAATAGTCTCTTCATCGTCCCCTGCGTATGGAGGATGGCAAAGCCCAAATATCCCCCTGTCACATCTCTGCTTTTGAGCAATGAGGCTGTTTGTTTTTTATAAAACAGAGCATCCTGCTCATCCAACCAGGAGAAACCCACAAAAGGCACTCACCCCATTGCTGCTTCCCAGCAGCAGCACTCAGCCCAGCACAGCTCCTGGAGCCTCATCCAGGGGCAAGAGAGGATCTTTCAGGTCAATTATTTCTCCTCTTTTAAAGTTGCAGATATCAGATTGTCTTACCTGTGTGGGAACTTCCTGGGCAATCCTTGTGCAGACTGAATGAAGGCTGGTTATCCTGCAGGCTGGCTGGAAAAGGGGTGGCAGAGATGCCCTTCAGCTCTCACCTCCCTTCTTTCCATCCCTCTGCAAGCTGCATTTCTCACAGCCAGTGTTCTCCTGCTTTTATTTGCTATCAGTTTTAAGTCAGGTCTGCAACTGGGGAGAGACTTTGGACAAAGGATGGAGGGACAAGACAAGGGGGAATGGCTTCCCACTGCCAGAGGGCAGGATAGATGGGATATTGGGAAGGAATTGTTCCCTATGAGGGTGGGCAGGCCCTGGCACAGGTGCCCAGAGAAGCTGTGGCTGCCCCATCCCTGGGAGTGTCCAAGGCCAGGCTGGACAGGGCTTGGAGCAGCCTGGGCTGGTGGGAGGTGTCCCTGACCATGGCGGGAGTGGAATGAGATGATCTTGGAGGTCCCTTCCAACCCAAACCATTCTGTGATTCTGTGCACTTCTGTTGCACAAAGGCTGCAATTTACTTATCATGGGAATACTGTGTTTGGATTTTTATAAATCCTTATAAACTGATGATTAACTGGTTGAAGTTAAACTTTTGAGAGCTCCTTCTGGGTAACTACGCTGATTTAACTCCATTTCCTCCTCAATCAGTCGAGACAAAGCAGTGCCCAAGCTGTGCAGTGGAGGTGTTGCCTCTGAAACTGCACAACATCTGAATAATAAATGTATATATAACATACATAAAGGTGGTTCTGAAGGGCAGATACTTCTGCACAGTGAGTATTTTTTTCCCCACACAGTGCAGGGAATTGACTAAACCTGTCACAGAGATGTGTAAGATGTGCACAACTTCATCTAGCAACTCCTGCAAGTATTTAGCAGTAAGACATATTGACCATATTCTGAAGTCCTTACTCAGACAAAACCTGCCCAGAGGTCGGTCACTGTGAGTCTCAATTAATCGATTTATTCAGAACCAGCTCCCTCTTTCAGGATGCTTTTGCAGCACGGAAGGGAAAATCAGAATTAGAATCCAGCCAGGCTGTGGGAAGGCACAGTGAGTGTTCACCCTTGTGAGCTGCTCTTTGCTGGGATCACAGAGGGTGGTGCAGAGAGGGAAGTGCTGGGGTTTTGGCAGGGATGGGCTGCAGGAGGAGGCTGGAATGGGAGGGGAGGTGGCACTGAGCACTCAGCCCTGGCTGCCTGACAGAGCTGCTGTGCAATAGCAGGGCACTCACCTCAAATCACAGGTTGTGCAAACTGACATTTCCATTCAAATTACTCCAATAGCCAACTGTTCCCCGGTGCAACTCCTTCTGTAAGTGACACAGTGACAGTGATCCAGGAATTTAACTTGCTGTTGTCTCGTTCCAAGAGGAATTATGAAGTTTGTGACATGCATTAGGAGGATGGCTCCGGTCGCAGCCGGGGCTCTGTGAGTCTGTGATTAATCACAGGGCCCAGGAAGCTGTGGCAGCTCAGGTGGCTCTGCCTGCTCTGAACTGCCTCGCTCCCACTCCTCTCCTCCTCGTCTCCCGTACTCTCAGCAAACAGCTACAGCTCCACTGAAGTCTCCCTGGCACCTCCTGCTTCCTTGAGGGTTTTTTAAGTCTCTCTCTTTAATTATGATGGGCAGATCATCTGTTCTTGACACATGAGTACCTGATGGCCCTGTTGCTGTGCTCTCTCCTCTCCTCAGGGATGTCTCTCGATTCTTTTTTTCTCAAGTTGACTTTCATTGTGAGTCGCCTTTTAAATTTCTGTCTAACCTTTTAAGCAGGAGGCCTTTTCTGTTCATAAAATAAGCCAGTAGATTTTGAGATTTGAGGTGTTTTCCAATACACAGACTGAAACTGTGTATATGGTTTTAGCCCAAATTTACTTTTCTATTGTGCCATCAACCATAAAACCCTTTCAGTTCGTTGTAACCTGTGCAGGCATCACCAGACTGTTCTTTGGCTTTAGCCTTTGGTGCTGGAGCCAAAATCTTTGGCAGTGCATTACCTGCCTGTGCCTCAGAGGTTCCAAATCTCCACCAATCTGCTGCCACTGATGAGCAGGGCAGCAAAATTCGAGGTGGATCCTTCTTATGCCATGGTGGCATCGTTCAGGAGTGATCTCTGGTGTGGCCCCAGAGAGCTGGGAGAGATCAGGACATGGCTGGGCCCAGGCTGTCACCCCCTTGTTCAACTCTGTGGGACATGGATCCTACACACCAGCAATGGCCCTGAGCCCCCAGTCACGGATCTGAATGTCCTGGAGCTCCAAAACCATCCACATCTGCATCTCAGACTGGGCATCTTCACTCAGAACTCATTTTGGAACTTGATAGCCCACAAATGTATCAGCCAGTTATTATGGAAAATATATAAAGTCATGTTCATCTACAGTTCTTTAAGAAAAAATCCACTTTATCATTGCTGTCACAGTCAGAAAAATAATAAATGCCAAGTTTTCATTGTGAATTCATCACCTCCTTGGGCAGGGAGTGACTTTAACAATATTTTGCAGAAAAGCTTTCAGAAGAAGGAAAAATACAGTGTGTTCTGAGTGTGTGAGAGCCACAGCCTTCCTCTCCCTGCCTGACAACAGAAAACAATAAACCCAATACACCGACTGTTCACTCAACACCATGTGCCATCCAGGAATGAAGACATCCTGCTAAATCAAAACTATTCCATTATTTTCAAATTAAATTATTCGTAGAAATATTGCATCTCTAATGCTCTGAAAAATTATGTATGACCAACACACTGCAGTTGGAAGGATATCTGGACACCTGGAGTATCAAACTGCTCAAAGGTTCCCCTTTGGTCTTGCTTCCAAGTCTATAGAATCTGGTGGCTCAATTCCCTGTGGTGGACCAGCTTTGAGTATCAGAGTGAAGGCCACAAGCACTTCAGTTCTTGATGTGAGAGACCTCTGGAAGTTGTGCAGATCTCATATTCCCATGCCATTCTCAGGAACAGAGAGGTGCCCATCATGGCCAATGCTCACCAGTCCCAGCACTGCTGGAAATACAAAATGTTGGGTGATCCATCCTCCTTGTACAGAATCCCAGGATCCCTGAGACTGGAAAGCCCTCCCAGCCCATGGAGCCCACCCTGTGCCCGATGCCCACCTTGGCAAAGCCCTCCCAGCCCCTGGAGCCCACCCTGTGCCTGATGCCCACCTTGGCAAAGCCCTCCCAGCCCATGGAGCCCACCCTGTGCCCGATGCCCACCTTGTCCCCCAGCCCAGAGCACTCAGTGCCACAGCCAGTCCTGCCTTGGGCACCTCCAGGGCTGGGCACTCCAACCCTCCCTGGGCAGCCCCTGCCAATGCCTGACCACCCTTTCCAGGCAGAAATTCCTGCTGCTGTGCCCCCTGCCCCTGCCCTGGCCCAGCCTGAGGCCGTGCCCTCTCCTCCTGTCCCTGTGCCCTGGGGCACAGCCCGACCCCCTGTCCCAGCTCCCCCCTCCTGGCAGGGATTGCAGAGCCAGAAGGTGCCCCCTGAGCCTTCTTTTCTCCAGGCTGAGCCCCCCCAGCTCCCTCAGCCCCTCCTGCTGCTCCAGCCCCTTCCCAGCTCCGCTCCCTGCCCTGGACACACTCCACCCTCTCCATGTCTTTCTTGGCCCAGGACTCAAGGTGTGCACAACCATTTCTAGGCACAACCTCACAGAGAAATCCTGGTGGTCTCAAGGCACTTTCACACAGAACAGAAATGCTAAAAAACATAAGGGTCTCCCCAAAGAATACTAATGAAGCAGGTGCTCAAGGCTGCCAAATAAAGAGTGGAAAATGACTGGAGCATGGAAAAGAAATTTCAAATTTTGGGGTGATCAGCACTTACAATTTCTCCTAGAGACCATATAGGCTTTGGATGAGAAATAAATTAAAGCCAGCCAGTTTAGTGAAAATTAATTTGCCTTCTGAAGTTTCAGAAAACACCATTTCCCTTTTTTGTGGGAAGTAACAGCCTTAAACCTCCCCTGCTGTGGCCAAGAGTGCCCCAGGTTTGGGTGGAAGGAGATATGCTGCAAAAATTGGGGCTTTCACAAAGATAGAGCACAGCAAAAGTAGCACAAAAGTGCTTTGATACTCCGGTGAATGGAGGATTAACTGCACAATGCTGCCCTTCTGCGAATCCGCCTGTTTGTTTGCTGTTTGTTTGTGGTGCCAGCAATAAAAACAATGGTTGGCTGCTAAGTGAGCTAAAAAAGGGCTTTTTAGTGCCCAGGATCTGCTCGCCAGCAGGTGACTGTGGTGGGGAGGGAGAGAGGGGAAAGTTTGGCTGCATTTATTTTTCAAGGGCAGAAATTTAATGCTGGGAACCCAATTCATATTTTATTTCTTATCAAAAATCTTATCTCTGCAACTGAGCTTGTACATGTGCCACAAAAAAAATAAATATACAGCCCATCCAGGCTGGCAGGGCGAGTTATTTATAGCAGATCTCTGCCTTTTGTCAGACTGCTGGGCTGTGGATGTTGATCCCAAATAAACCCTGTTCTGTGCAGCAGAAGAGGAAGAGTCCTGTGGAGAGCATGGCTGTGAGTTAATGTCCACAAGACAAGGCTGAGGCAGAAAACACTGCTGAGCAAAACCCACCCCAATCTAATCATCAGCTCTGGTAGTCAGCGAGAGCTGTGGGAGAAGACGTTGTATAAAGCAGACACATCCAGGAAATAATGCCTGTCCAGTGCAGCCAGATGGAGTGGGTATATCCTGACAAAGCATTTATTTTAATAAATGTTCAATTAAAATTATTTCTGTAGTGCAAGCATGGGCCAGAAGTAGTAAGGGAATTAATAAGATTGCTGGTAGAAATAAACATTAGGGGGTTTGTGCTCTACTTAAGAATGACAGTTATAAAAAATAAACCCTAACGTTTCTGTGGGGTTGGTTTTTGTATGTGCAGACCAGGAAATGAGGCTTCATGCTATGCTTCAAATGATGATTTTAAAATTCTAGCCCTTTTTTGCACAAAAGTATCACCAATAACAGCAACAGTTCCTTCCGTGCCCAGAAATCCATAGGTTTATATAAACACAGTAACTGAAGAAAAGTCCACTACAAACTTTTACCTGTAATATGACATAGAATCATGGCATGGGTTAGGGTGGAAAGGACCTTAGAGCTCATCTTGTTCCAAACTCTGCCACGGGCAGGGACACCTTCCACTGTCCCAGGTTGCTCCAAGCCCCTTCCAGCCTGGCCTTGGACACTTCCAGGGATGGGGCAGCCCCAACAAACCCACTGTCTGATCAAAGTGTTATGGAGCAGAGATCTCAGAGGAGCAGAGGAAGCTTTTTCTGGTTTGTACCTTTTTTTAAATTCCATTTAGGTGTGAATTTCTGGGTCTGTGAATCCTGTACTGCATAACAAGGGCTCTCCACGTGGGTAAAATTGTGTGTGGGCTTCAGTATTGCCTGAAACACCATCCAAGCTGACTCTTAGCACCAGGTTTTTATGTTATTAAGTACAACCTGCCCTTCACCCTTCTGTGTGGTTATTTACCAAAATGCAGTGTGTGCTACATGTTGGTTTTTTGGGCCTCTGTGTGTGAGTGGAAGGTGGAAAGCACCTGGAAATACACAGAAATTGGAAGTGTCCATAGCAGGGATGAGGCTGACACTTATGAGCAAAAGTCTGGAAACCCCAAAGCTGAAAAGGTGAAGTCTAATTTTCATTTCAAAATAAATTTTAGCTTTAATTTAAAATTTTAACTTCTAATATTTATTATATATTTTACAGTATTGTAATGTTATATAATTATTCTATAATGTAATATGTTGTGTATAATATGGTGATATTATATATAATAGTAATATAAATTTAAAATCTCAAAATAAATAATTTGGAAAGAAGAGACTTGACATTTGTATGGCAAATATTGCAATGTCTGGTTTGGAGGGGTTTTGCAGGAGCTTCATTTAGACCATCAGTGAATCCTAAGTGGTTCTCTTGGATCTTTTGCCCTATTTTGGACTTTACTCCTGCAGTCCCTGCCCCTGGCCCAGTTCCCATGCCCTGCTGGTGACACTGCCTGGGTGTCCCTTCCCAGCTGGGACAGAGCACATGGATATGGACACACTGTGATAAGAGAAAATTAGATTTAAGCTGTAGCAATCAATAAATCTTAACACAACCAAGTATTTCTAGAAAAAAAGGCTTTGGAGAAGTGTCTGTAACCCAGAAAGAAAATCTTTTACTATGTCTAAAATTCCTGGAAGAGTTTTTTTCTGCCACACCAGCTGCTCCAAAGCCTTGGTGGCTGCTTCAGATCTTCCTTCACTGCACTCACCGGGGGTCACAGAGCACAGAGGGGACCAACCCCCTGCCCACTGGGATGTTCCCTTGGTAAGGTGGGTGTGAGAATCCTACACAGCACAGAGGGGACCAACCCCCTGCCCACTGGGATGTTCCCTTGGAAAGGTGGGTGTGAGAATCCTACACAGCACAGAGGGGACCAACCCCCTGCCCACTGGGATGTTCCCTTGGAAAGGTGGGAGTGAGAATCCTACACAGCACAGAGGGGACCAACCCCCTGCCCACTGGGATGTTCCCTTGGAAAGGTGGGTGTGAGAATCCTACACAGCACAGAGGGGACCAACCCCCTGCCCACTGGGATGTTCCCTTGGAAAGGTGGGTGTGAGGACCCTGAGAGCCCCACCAGAGCCCTGACACTGGTGCCAGTCACCCCCCGAATGCTGAAGAGATCCAGGCCAGGCTCGATGGGCTTAGAGCAACCTGGGACAGTGGAAGGTGTCCCTGCCCATGGAAGGTGTCCCTGCCCATGGAAGGGGGTGGCACTGGATGGGCTTTAAGATCCCTTCCAACCCAAACTATTCTGGGATTCTGATTCATGCCAAAATGGTTGATGGTCAACCCCCCAGGTTGTCCCACAGGGTGTTTGCCAATACCAAAGCTCCCACAGTCCCATCTCCAGTGGGCTGCTGGGACCCAGATCCCTGTCAGCCCTTCTGGGGAAGACTAACCCAGGCTGCAAATATTCCATATTTTAATATTCGAGGACTTGGACTTCAATGATCCTTGTGGGTCCCTTCCAACTCTTGGTTTTCTATGATTCCATGATTCTGCAACATTGAAATTGCAGCTCCCAGCGTACCTAAGGGAATGAAAACAAGGGGATGGGAAATATTGGAATAAATTAAATAACAACTCTATTCAGTGAAATAAAAATAATATGGGTTTTGCAGTACCTGCAAGCAGAGGAGCAAAGGACCAGTCATGAATGTGCTTCCAGGTGTGAGGAGCTACACAGTGGAGCAGCCCTTGGGAGTGCAGTGTGCTCAGGGGTGAAAAGCAACGTGCAAGACTTCACAGGCTTCAACTCTAAGCATTCACTTTATTCCTAATGAATAAATATTGTAAATAATAGTGTTGTTTTACGATTTCTAGATGCTGTTAATAATAAATCATGGATTAATTTAAATATTACATGTCATACAAGTGTGGGCACTGTAAAGATGTGAGTTAAAAGAACAAAGTAGTATTTTAATTTTGAGGTCATTACTAATGCTTGGGGCTCCACTGCCATTTTGGACATTGCTCTGGGCCTTCTGATCCCATCAGAATTTGCTCATGAGTGAAACCCTCACATTTAAATTGTCACACCACTTAGTAAGAGGTTTTGCAGTTTGCTCTCCCTGAGCTGGGTGCAATCTACTACTCTTCAAAGGCAGTGCCTCCCCCCAGCCACTGCAAAACAGGGAAATAAATAAATAAACAGAGACAGGCAAATAAATAAATAACTAAATCTGGTAATTTAGTACTAGAAAGTTAATTCAGGAGACCTCTAACCTTTAGAGCACCACGTGACTATTGATTTTCAATATCGCGGGGCCCGCGCCACCCTGAGCGTGGAGTTCAGCACATTCCCAGCAGTTCTTCCTTATCAGCTCAGTCCCCGAGTACTTGTGCATTAAGACAACAAATACTGGCGGCTCCTGGGCTGTCACATGGAGGCCCCACGGACGTGCTGGGCTTCTAATGAACTGGGGCTGTTGGCAAACAGGTCCTGCCCAGGAGGCTCCCACGGGGAGCTCCCCAGGGCTGTGCTGTCACTGCTGGGGGAGGCACCATGGGCCACCTCCCAAAACCCCCACTGCCTTCACACCAAACCGTCTCCATCCCACTTGGAATTCCATCCCTCGTGTTCATTTGAGGATTGTGTGTCTCTCAACCTGCTCTTCCCCACCCAAGACGCAAATGAAGATGGAAGGAGCGGGGATGCTCCGAGCTGCTCTGAACCCTGTGCCTGGATTAGTGGTAATACCAGGACATGGTACTTTAAACACCTTCCTCCTTCTGTAATCACCAATTAGTGCAATCAGGGCCGGGGCTGATGTGCTGCCGGCCCCGTGCGGCACTCCCAGCTCCGATGAAGATGTGCTTCAACCCTGGCACCTAAAAAAGACTTCATCCTCCCCTCCTCTCCCCCTGCCTTTATTGATTATTGGAAATGTTACATCCCGGGGAGGAAAATGTCATTGCTTTAAATACCAGCGTTAACAGTTGGGAAAAGTTCTTTTTCACCCAGGCGTGTGTGATGAGGAAAAATTAAACAATGGGAAAGGCGGAGAAATACACAGAGAAATATAGGGAATTTTTGAGGGGGAAAAAAGACATTTCTGTGTCAGTTCAACCGAGAAGGAGCTTCCCTGCCTTGAGGAAGCGCCTTAAGAGTGAACACGCCTCGTGCCGGACTTTTTTACTGGAAGGGTGAAATATATAATGCAATTCAACAAGGAAAACTGGCAAAACAGCCAAATCGGTGCAGCAAAGTGGTTAATAGGATCATTAGCCTCCTCGCTGTATTTTTTTGGACACTGTGTGCCTGTTCCGTAGTCCTCGAGAGCAGATTGCAGGAACAGGCTGACAGTTACCCGCTAACTCAGCAGTGCTGGGTGCAAACTGCCATCTTCCTGTGGATTTACAGCTGCCACTTCTGCTACTTCAATTAGTTCTATAGCACACAGATGTTGCTTAAATGTTGCTGCTAATGATACTGCAATAAGCGTAAGATTCATGCCATATTTTGAGGCACGTAAATTTCTCAAGTGGCACAATTAAAGTGGAAATATTAGGTGGGGAGAACTTGGCAGTCTCTCCAACTTGGAAAGCGCACCCGCTATGCAATAATGGGTCAAAAATTCATTCAAGTTTTACTGCTGTTCAGAGTTTTAAAAGACTTTTCACAGTTGAATGCAAAGTAGTAAAAAGCGGAGTATTAGGAAATGAGAATGCTGTTGTGTTATTCAGACATGACTTTTTAATTTCAGATTGGAATCACGTGCCCGCCTCGGCCACGAGGATGCAGAAGGAATAAATAAAAAGTTTGCTTTAATACTGATTTAATTGAAGGTTCAGCATGGGTGTTGTGTTAGTGAAGGAAAAGAAAAAAAAAAGAAAGAAGAAGAAATGGTTTCCTGAATCACACACAGAGACAGCATCAATCATTTCCGAAGCCAGATGTAGCCTCCAAACTGCAGCCTGACAACACATCTCCTGTTTGTGCAGCCACCAAGCAATTATTCTTTCCATTATATCTCCCAATGACAGATCTCCAAACCCAGGGCTGTAAAAATTAGAGTTTGGGCTTATACAGTTGTGGCGGGTCTTAAAAAAAAATAAGAAAACTTATCATGGCTGCAGTGTTTATGAGCTTGTCAAAGTACATGTACATAATTTTCATCAGAATTTCTTTTACCTCATTTCCAATCCTTCAGGATTAGATTTATCAGCAGCTCATTCTGTGCCTGCGTCCGAGAGGCTTTTCCACCTGCGAGCGGGATCCTGGTGGGTTGGCTCTGCTTGGGAAATGGGAAAGCTTTTCTTCCTCCTCATCTTTTCTTCCTCTTCGTCTTCATCATTTATTTCATCGTTTTCTTCATCTTTGTGATTTTTCCATCATTTTTTAAATCATTTTTCTTCATATGTTTTCATCATTCTTTCCTAATTTTCTTCATCATTATTTCTTGCATTGTTTTCTTCATAATTTTTTTTCATTTTCCTCATCATTGTTTTCATTTTCCTAATTTTCATCTTTTTTTCATCATTTTATTTGTCTTCATAATTTATTTCATTATTTTCTTCCTCATTGTTCTCATTTTCCTATTTTTCATCTCTTTTTTCACCTTTATCATTTATTTCATTGTTTTCATTTTCTTAATTTTCATCATTTCATAACTTTCTTCATCATTCATTTCATTATTTTCTTCCTTGTTGCTTTCACTTTCATAATTTTCATCTTTTTTCACCTTTTTCTTCATCATTTATTTCATTTTTTCATCGTTGTTTTCATTTTCTTAATTCTCATCATTTTCTTCATCATTTTTTTCATAATTTTCTTCATGTTCTTCATTTTTCTCAATATTCTTCAACTATTTCTCTTGTTCAAATTGTTTTTAAGGCGCTGCCTTGGAGCTCCACCAGATTTGAGGTGTAATTTTTTGGCCTGTTTGGTACATTCACCACTGCAAATGTGTTTGGATGGGAAAGAAATACCAGTGGCAGCACTGAAGTGGGAGGCAAACCCAAAACAAGGCTACTGAAATCCAGTTATTTCCATTTAATACTTAATTTATTTATACTGGGGGAAGGTTATCAGGCAAGATTTTCACTCCATGCCCTTGTCCAAAGTCCCTTTCCAGCTCCCTTGCAACTTTCTTCTCTCAGTGAATACAACTATTAAATTCAAAATAGATTTTCATGTTTTCTCCTTTAAAAAAGTGACCAGCATTGATAAATGTACATATTTTGGGCCCTACCAATGTAACTGAAATTTAAGTTCTGCCCTCTGAATTTGTTTTAAAACTGAACCTAAGATGGAAAGGCAAAAAGCAAACACAACCTTTAATGCTTGTTTTCAGGAGAAAGAGTGCAGAGGCCTCTGATTTGGGTTTGTGAACATGGAGTCAACCTGTGATGGTGATTTTATGGGATTTACAGAAATAATTCCCTCTCCTTACATAATTTCAGGTTTCTGTGACTCACCAGAGCCTTCTGTCTGCACCACATGAGTGGTCACCTGTGATTTTTGCCCCAAAGGACAAAGCAGGTCCACAAAGGAGAAGGAAAAAGCAACTTGGCTCCAAGTCTCACATCCCAACTCTGTCCAAGTTGCTGCAGAAATATCAGAGCTGGGAATGCTCCGTGGAGTTGCTGTGGGATTATTCACTGATTCACTCAACATTATTTAGAGGGGAAAAAAATCAAACCAAATCTGTGTAGTTACCTTAAAAACCACACAGGTGGATTGTGCTTGTGCTTCCTGATGGACAGGCTGGGCCAGGGCATCCCTGGTGCCAATGCCATGCAGGGACCAGGAGATGGTCCAGGAGCTTCCCAGCTTTCAGCATTTCCTGAGGAGACTTTTCTTTGCACTGGAAAAGATTTCCTAACTGTGTCCCACTCTGACTTTGGCAGTTTGTTTCTCATTCCAAGTAGCCTCTGTAATCTATTACGATATATAGGCCAGTCTGATTCCCCCTCCTTGCTCCAGCCTATGTCCTCTTTCTATTTAGGAATTAATTATGATGCTATCTCATATAACTCATTAGTATCAATTAATTCTTTCCCTTTCATGATTTTATATAGCTAAATTAGATTGCCTCTTAGGAACTTAATAATCACTATTGGACTCATTTAGACACATCTTTTTTCCCCTTCTGCACCCAGTTTCACTTGGGTGTGGAGATGCAGTGGTGGGAAGTGCCCCATCCCCTGTGGTGGGGACAGGGATGGTGTGATGCCACCACTGTGCCCCATCTCTGCTGTCCCCACCAACTCTGGCCTCACCTCACCCATAATTCTGAATTCCAGCAGTCTTTATTTTTATTTATTTATTTATTTCAGGGCTCCACAGGATGTTATTCTTGGTTTACCAGCATGAATAGGAAATACAGGAAATCTCCTTCCAGCATTTGGCCAAACCATCATGAATTATCTTCCCCTTAAACTCGCCACAGGGACAAGGAGAGCCATGGAGGGAGAGGCTGGTTTTCCTCATTCCTCTTGGTGGGGTGTTGCCTCTGAAATCACAGCGTTGCTGGCACTCACATGTCTGTCTTTAACTGCTTCACTGCTTTACTGGCACGTCAAATCCATTCAGGGGAAAAAAGCAGTAATATGATTGAATATATCTGGCAGGACCTGATATTCCCACTCATTTTGAATCTGATCCAGCAGTAGCAGCAAAGGCAATTAAATAACAAGTTTTTCTCCGGCAAAATGAGTTGCAAAATGCCCCCCAGCTGCATGATGTAGGAAATACACCTTGATTTTACTAATTGCTGTGCCTGTACCTCACTGGGGCAGGATCCAAGGCAGCTTCCCAGGATCCACATCATGTATTCCAAGCAACTGAGCCCAGGCTGGGCTGGGTTATCCCACACTGTGGGAGGCCTGGGATGAGTGGCTGAGTGACTTGGGCAGGGGGTGGTGAAAGGTGAGTGGATTTGCCTTGTTGAGAACATCAAACATCTTCTGCCACCCTTGGGCAACACGACACTGCAGATGCTCCTGCCATCAGCCAGGAGAGAGCTCAGCCTCAGCCTCTTGCTGAAATAAAGGCTGGTGTAGGTGCAGCTCAGCTTTGTGAGGCAGCAAAATGCAGCCCAGAAACAGAATTGCACGAGATCAGCTGCTGTGGTGTCAGAGCTTTGCCATCACAGGCTGACACTGAACCATCCTGGCAGCATCACCCAACAACCATGAGCTGCTCTATCACAACATGACCTCCAAAAAGTCGATTTTTTTTAAATTAGGGGTGTTTAAAAGCAAAAAAAATAATTAAAGCAGTGTTAGATCAATTATTGCAGGTTGCAACACACACATGGACATACAGGTGTGTGATGGCACTTGGAATATCCCTGTCTAGTGGAAGGTGTCCCTGCCCATGGCAAGGGGTTGGAACTGGATGATCTTTAAGGTCCCTTCCAATCCAAACCATTCCATGGTTCTTGAATTCCATCATATTTCCTCTCCTTTACATCAGGTGGTACTGGAAAAGTGTGACCCAAAGAGAACAATGACCCCATTGCAGGACAAATTTGACCATCGGTGCTTTTCCCTACAGCAGCTTTGGAGCAGCCCTGGTTCCTCCCCAGGTGGGCTGCTGGAAATTCCTGTATTGATCCCAAATTTTAGTGTTTCCATAGTCAGTGCCAGATCAAACAACAGAGCCACAGACAGGAGGACTCTGCTGGGAAAGCCAACACGAGCTGGTCTCAATAAGTGGCATAAGGAGTGTCGTTGCTAAATCCCAATTAAGGAAGATGTGGCTCAAACAAAGGAAAAAGGGAGGATTTCTTTGAAAGATGAGGAAAAGTCAAAAGGCTGAGGCTCATAGGGTAGCTTTGTTCTGGAATTAAAGATCCCAAGCCTCCTCCTTCTCCCACTGCTCCCCCAGCATCCAGCCACTCCCCACTCCTGCCCCAAACAGCCACTTCAGGGGAATGCCAAGGGGAAAAAAGGAAGGGAAAAAGAACAAGAAAAAAGAAACCCAAAACTTTACCAGAAGGATAAAAACCCCCTTTCTGAGTTAAATAGAATTCTCTTTCTCTCAAAATTTAAAGAAAATTCAATCTAAATGCCACTCAGGATGGGTTTCAAATATGATTTTAACTGAAAATAAGGGGAAATGTACTATCTGATCCATATTTTATTAATTTTTCTGTGAGAATGTCAGCTCCTTCCCTTAAGGGGAGTTATTCCCTTTGTCAACAAATTTTAACTATTATAGTTCAAATCTAAGGGTTTTCCTGAATTTGCACTTCCTTTGGCTAATCAGTGAGTTCCCTCTTATTTAATCTGTTTACTTTCATTTATGCAATTACTGCTTGTACTCTGATTATATATTTTATATCTTTGTATGGCTGAAAATGCTGAATGTTACATTTCTTTTTTATTATATGAGTTGTCAAGTTCTTTCTGGATGGAAATGAGAGTTCAGTACCACTGTGGTGAGAACAGCATTAATTTCATCAGCCAAGCAGACCTACCAAAATAGTGCTGGATACAAAATTCTGCACCTGAGTAACAAATTTCATTAATAAATTTCATTAATAAAGTTAAAATGCAAAGGAGATATTGTTATCTACAGTAAAAAAAAATAATAGATTGTTTCTGATCATCACATTCTTCAAGATACTAAAACCCAGCAGATCTTATCCTTTCAAATCTATTTTTTATTCATAGACAGGGAGAGGAAAACACATTTTCTGCTCCTCCAACTCCCAATCATGTTTTCAGTTGTGAGTGAATTAGTCATTGACCTGAACCAGCTGAATACATTGAAATGAAGAAAAAAAATCAACCCAATTCTGTTGTTGCTGGAATCTCTGTCTCCAAGTTTATCACTGCAGCAAACTCTGACTGCTGGTGCTGTGTTGGGTTCTGCCCCCTCGGTCATCTGAACCACCTCCAAATGATCTCAGAAAGTACCCTCTGCCTAAGCCTGTTTTGCATTTAATCTGAATTATTTATCTAATCTGGGTGAATTAGGCTCCTTCCCATGGCACCCCCTGCACTGACCCAGACTGGAGGGTGAAATGCCAACCTCAACCCCTGGGAGTGTCCCAGACCAGGTTGGACAGGACTTGGAGCAACCTGGGCTGGTGGGAGGTGTCCCTGCCCATGGCAGGGGGTGGGGCTGGATGGTCCTTAAAGTCCCTTCCAACCCAAACCATGCTGTGATTCCATGACAACAGAAGAATGTAGGGCCAGACAGTTTTTTATTAAGGACAAGAGAAAATTGGAAGCGATGGTTCAAAACAATGTAAACCTGACCTGGAGAACATCCAGTTGTAACTGCTGGAATGGTTGTTTTAGTATCCAAACCTGGTCTTTCTGCTGTCCTTTGTATTTGAATTTACTGTTGGAGTGCAAAGTTCACACCAACCAGAATCATTTATGCCAGATTCAAGAGAGAACAGAAAATTTCACCACAGAAAGAAAAAAGAAATCTCTATTTTCTTACCTTTGACTCAAAATGTGTCATCCCTATAGCAAGGAACTGTTGAGTCTTTGCTCTTGCATTGCCAGCTCTAGTGGTACTGTGGGAGTTGGTCCAACACTGGACTTGATGATCCCAGAGATCTTTTCCAAGCCTGATGATTCTGTGAAAGCCTCTCATCTGTATCAGCTCGGGGCAGGTGAGGCCATTCAAGGGGCACAGCCCTCTCTGTCACATGGTTTGGGAGAAAGAACTGTCCTCCTGATAATGCTCCCATGGCTTATTTTATATTTGTGAGCTGCACCTGGAGAGCACGAGCAGATGATTTGCTTCTGATAGTTGTTAGTCTAATTTAAAATATTTGTATTCTAAAAAATAAAAGAAGACCATGTTTAAAATCATTTATTGCAGATTTCTGCATTGACATCACTAATATCAATGTTGAACCAGTTGCTTGACTATAAATATTTATTAATTTTTCAGTTATTCCAGTTTCTTGGTCATGACATTTTACAATCATTGAAAGAAGAGCATTTTGAACACCTTTATATAAAATACCCTAAAGAAGACTTTTTTAGGACATTATTTTTTCCTTAAAACTGCTTCTAACTCTGTGCTTTCCCTGTTCTCAGTCATTCCTCAGGGCTGAACTGCTGAAGGGTCTCAGCAAGTCCCTGGCTGGGGATGTGGAGCTCTGGAGAAGGGACTGACATGGGCAACAAAGGCCTGATTTGGACCCGTGTAATACAGGATTCCAGCAGGTTTGGCCCAGTAAATACCAGTCTAGAGCTGAAAACTTAAAGGTGAGAGAGTAGTTTTCACATGAAAAGCATTAATTTCTTTTTAGTTTTGCTAAATACTTATTTCTTTGGGCCCCTGCTTCTCCTGTGCCCACCCATGTCTGGCTCTGACCTACTGAGAGGTTTGTACAGAGACTGGAGTGGATGGTCCTCACCCATGGACCTCAGTCCATCAGAGCCTCTGGCTGATCCCCACCCACTGCTCAGCCATTGCTAATTTGCTCAAGCTGTGTCTTAATGGATTAATTAATTGAGGGAGTAGTTAAGGAGAAATGTGAGAAGCCTTTGTACAGATACTTGGGATAGTCCAGAGTTTGTTGGGTTTGTGACTTGCTCTAAGGTGAGACATGGGGATAAACCAGAAAGGTGAAGAATCAGCATGGACTGAACTGGTCTGCCCAAACAGCCTTGTGAGATGGTTATTAGAGGCTGTATTATTATTATTATTGGTGGTAGTAGTAGTATAACTACCATTATTTTCACTCATTAGAGTTTGAAAGTGCCTTTGTGCCCATGGACACAAACCCCTGGACTCAGAGCTGTGCTAAGGAGGACGGTGGTGACTGGCCATGGGCACAGGTGCCCAGAGAAGCTGTGGCTGCCCCAGCCCTGGGAGTGTCCCAGGCCAGGCTGGACAGGGCTTGGAGCAGCCTGGGCTGGTGGGAGGTGTCCCTGCTCATGGCAGGGGTGGCACTGGGTGGGCTTTGAGGTCCCTCCCATCCCAAACCATTCCAGAACCACCACAGATGCAGAGTCCACCCTGAGAAGTTGCCCCACAACAGAACTCCACAGCACAAGGACAGAGAACATTAAATACAACTTTATTGGGTTTCACTGTACATATTTTTTTCACATCTTCCTCCTT
>NC_092466.1:1537500-1550000 GCF_047495875.1 Pithys albifrons albifrons | reverse complement strand
AAAAATAAAATTAAAAAAATAAAATTAAAAAAAATAAAAAAAGAAAACAAACAAACAAAAAGGAAATAAAAAATGCAGCCACAAAATAGATTCATCTTTTCTGTGGCTGTATAACATGCACATATTCTACTAGTATTCATTACAGCCATGTGGCACAATTTTGATTTGACTATACAACAAACAACGTGGTTTTTTTCAAAATTATTTGTTCTGATAACTTAGAAATAATATAAAAATAAACAATGAATTTGACTTTTCCTCAAAAAAAAAAAATAATAAAAAAGAAAAGGATGGAAAGGCTAAACAATAGCAACTTGATGAAGTACAAATGAAATGCACGGACACTCGTTTATTTAAAAGAAAAAGATGAAGGCAACGGTTCTTGGCTTAATGCTTTTTTCAGCATCACGATACCAGGCCGGGACAAAAACCAATACACACAAGAACATAAAAAAAAATAAAAACAAAAAAAAATATGAAAAGCAATATACAAAATTTCAAAGATAAATACAATATTTATAGTTGATATGTTACAAAATAAATTCCCTTAGTGACTGCAAGTGTTTATGTGAAAGAAAGTGTTGCGATGGGTAAGACTATTTTATTCCTTATTGCCTTCATAAGGAATAAAATCTGCTTTTTGTTTTCTAAATATTTAAGTGGATCTGAAAAAAATTCAAGACAAGTGTATAAATATTTAGCTACAACTTTGGCAAAATCACAAAAGTCTACAATTTTATAACCACATACAAAACACATTAGGGAAGAAGGATCTAGAAGTCAAAAGGACAATTTTCTGGTACAAGAAACATAGACTTCACAGTAGCCTAAAATGCAATAGTATACAGTGCTAGCAAAAGTTGAAAAAATGTTGCAGATCACACTTGCTTAACAGGAAGCTCTAGCAGTGGAAGTATATTTTTTTCATTTTTTAAACCAACAGACAGTAGCAATTTCTTTTTTTTTTTCTCTGTCAGTGTGCTTGTTGAAGGCAAGAGAATTCAATATCAAAGTTACAATTTCTAACTACAATAAGTTACAAAGTTCCATTTCATTAAGATGAAGTTTAAGCAACGATAAACCCCCCCCGTGCCCACCCCCACGCCCCGGTTTTCTGTGTGTGTGGTTGTTTTCTAATCATATATTCATCCTTTTTTTTTTTTTATTCTTTTTTTCCAGTTTGATGGCTCATAACCTCCTTGGCCCCCTTTTTTTCCACCACAAAAAAATATTTCACATTATAGAGATACACAACCATTGTGAATCTAGTTATGAGTACAGAAAAATGTTCGGAGGCATTTTTCATCAGTGTTTCATGATAATCAAAATGGTGCATCCACAAAGTTTCTCCCAACACATAGCAAGTACTAGACATAGCCAAGACGTAATCAGAAACTTTATACAAAATAGGCGTCGCTTTTTCCTTATTCTCCAGGACTGAGAAATGTGAAAATATGAGAAAAATTCAGTCAATAAAATGGAATTGTTCATGAAGAAGTAGGTTGTTTGCATGTAGATTCTTAATAGTTTAAATAAAATCTTTAAACAAAGTCTTTTTTTCTTTTTTTTTTTTAATTTTTGTTTTTGTGGGTTTTTTTTTCCTGTAGCCTTTCGATTTGTTGCTGATTCTGTGTGAAGGTACTGCTTCCATCAGCATGTCTTAATATACTAAACTTGTCCCCTAAGCCCATCCTCTGCAGCTTGGTGGGTAAACAAAGTGCCTTTACATGGGCGGCACTACAAGCCCGGACATGGCTAAAAGAGAAAAGAGAAGAGAGAGGAGCTGTTATTGCCACGCTGGGGAAGGCACAGCCTGTTCAAAGCCACCGCAGGGACGGGTTGGGAGGATGTAGGGACGGGTCACTCCATGGCATCCTCCTACCAATACACCGTGGGCACCGCTTTTCCCAGCAAAACACACCACAAAGGGCTTCTCCTTGGGATCTGAGAAAGATCTTGAGGGCACAGCTCTCCAGGCTGCTGACAACATTTCTGACCACAACGACGCCTCTGACCACAACAACTCTCCTTGGGGACATCCCCACCAAAGAGCAGTTCATGCCCAGACCTGCTCCTGGGCAGAAAACTTCCTTTTCCACAACCATCCTTAGTGCCAACAACTCAGCAAGCCAAGGGCTCTCCAAGACCCTGAACCTCCTCCCAACTCTGGAGCTCAAACATGATAAAAAGACAGCAACAGGACCCCAGGGAAAGGCCTGAATTTGTGTCAGGGAAGATTTAGGTTGGGTATTAGAAAGAGGATCTCCCCTAGAGGGTGGTGGGCACTGCCCAGGCTCCCCAGGGCAGTGGGCACAGCCCCAGGGCTGACAGAGCTCCAGGAGTGTTTGGATGATGCTCTGGGGCACAGGATGTGACCCTCGAGGATGGGCCTGTGCAGGGCTGAGGGCTGGACTCGATGATTTTTGTGGGTCCCTTCCAATTCAGCATCTTCTGTGATTCTGTGATTCTATTAATAGCTCCAACCAGACATATCCTGGTTTCTTAACAGATAAAAATGGAGATGCCAACAACTACTGCTTTTTTCCTACTTAACCCTTTGGTAGAAACATAATTTAGACAGTCTTTAATTTTAGTGTTGTTTAATTTTTGCCATAATGATATTTCTCATTAATTTATGTACAACAGATATTAATAAATTTGTTCGTGTAGCCATGTGAACTTCAATTTCTCAGTTCATTAATTTCAACAATATTAATTTATTTCAGATTCACTGTTACAGCTTTATGGTTTGGAAGAGCTGGGTCCATACACATTTCATGGGTGACACAACCTCCTACAGCACCACCAGCATTGCTCCCAGAGCCCTGGGCATCTCCCATCCTGCTGCCTGCATTTCTGGGAAGGATTGGAATGGGACTATAATTCCCTAAAACGCAGCTCAAGTGAGGTACTTCAAACAGGTAAAAATTTTCTAACTCTGGCACTTTTTTCACCAATTAGATGTATCAAGTATGTCAAAATTGAAACGGAAGTTATAATTTTGCATCATTTACAATACTGAGGGTTTTAAAGCTAAACAGCTAAACAATACAAAATTTAACTGGATAATGTTGTTTCTACCCAAAACATTGAGTTTTCTTATCACAGAATCCCAGGATCACTGAGGTTGGAAAAGCCCTCCCAGCCCCTGGAGCCCACCCTGTGCCCGATGCCCACCTTGTGCCCCAGCCCATGGAGCCCACCCTGTACCCGATGCCCACCTTGGCAAAGCCCTCCCAGCCCCTGGAGCCCACCCTGTGCCCAGTGACCACCTTGTGCCCCAGCCCAGAGCACTCAGTGCCACAGCCAGTCCTGCCTTGTGCACCTCCAGGGCTGGGCACTCCAAACCTCCCTGGGCAGCTCTTTCCAATACCTGAAAACTCTTTATAAACTCTTAAAACAACCCTTCATTATACCTCCTCTATTCCACACTGCATCAGCCCAGGCCAGCAGATGACCTTGCCCTGTGTTTGGACCTGCCAAGCTCCTGCTCTCAGTTTGGCATCTCCTGTGGGACTCAATGAGCAGGAAATCTGGCACCACATCAGCCTGGTTAGTTTGGGTGCACCTGAACTGGGGAGACTGGAGATCATTTTGAGATGTTACCATAGAATCACAGAATAATTAAGGTTGGAAAAGACCTTTAAGATCATCAAGTCCAACCACCAACCAGCACCCCACCATGTTCACCACTAACCCATGTCCTCCAGTGCCATGTGACAACAACACCATCACCTGCCCCATCCCTGGAAGTGTCCAAGGCCAGGCTGGATGGGGCTTGGAGCAACCTGGGATAGTGGAAGGAGGTGGAACTGGATGCCCTTTAAGGTCCTTTCTGACCCAAACCATTCTGGGATTTTATGATTCTACTGTGTGAAAAATTAGATTATCTGCTGCATAGTTGTCTAGGGGAAAAAAAAATCTGAATTCTTTAATTTAACCATTTTCATTGAATTCTCTCTGTGGCACAATGGGAGGGGAGTGCAAGGTTAGTGCTCCAGACATTTATTTCACTGTTTCTTTTAGTGGCAGCATTTGACAATTGTGAATTCCTGTGCTGTGCTTCCTGCTGTGCAAATTGATACCAAATGCCTTCTTAAAGAAAAATGAGCTGGCTAGTTTTTTAATAATAATTTTAATACTTTCATCCAGGGGAAGACCAGAAAATTAAGCAGGATGCAATTTTAAAAGAATATAGAGACCCTTTTGCTCTGCATTACAGTCCTATAACCAGAGAGCAATATCTTTCACAATCTATAGAAAGTAAATTACGATTGAAAACCAAATTTTGAACACATATTATACTTCCAACTTTGCAGCAAGCCTGCATTTTCTCACTAAAAAAAATATTTTATATCTTGTATGTCCATTGTTTTAAACAGGAAAAAGCTCTTTGCCCTCAGGAGCACATACAGTAGGAACCTGCTCTTAAAAAAGTGTGGGAGTACTTGACTTTCTGATCATAGATTACTCAATGGAGGTCATGTGGAGTCAACAAGATTGTGGCTTTTTGGATATGGCCCAAAGGCCCTTTTTTGTAGGCTTACTCAGAGGAGTGAGTCATGGCCACGGGACAACAGAGAGAGAGGTGTCTCCTCTGTGAGTTGCAGCTTCCGAGCGTTGACCCTGCTTAGGTCCCGGTTGGCTGAGGATGGATCTGCAGCTGACACGAGTGCAGCAAGAGGGAAGGCAAGACATCAGCTCTGGCTGGCATGGCCTGCACCCTGACCTCCCTGAGATCTCCCCAAATTGTCTCTTTTTTATTCTTAGCCTCTGCCTTCATCATTGAATCATAAAATCCCAGAATGGTTTGGGTTGGAAGCGACCTTAAAGACCATCTCATTCCTGCCATGGGAAGAGACACCTTCCACTAGAAGGTCTCTTGGGTCTATTTAGGAAAAAACCTGTTGTCCACAGACCTCTCCATGTTTGCTTTTGTGCACTAGGTCCTACCGTGCAGTGGGTTTTGGGGTCAAGCTTCCTTGTAGCAAGATCTTTCCTCTAGTGTAGAGGGCTCGGGTGGTCCCAAGGCTCAGGGTGATGTCAGCACAAGCAAGAAGGTAGATCAGCTCAGCCTCTGCTTTGTACTTTATTAGGAGACAAAACAAGCCCCCTGAGCTCCAGGTGGAGATTCACAGCTCTGCTCTGTGTTCTCACCATCTCAGGTGTACCAAGAACAGCACTTTTCCCACTCATAGACACGTCCTGCAGTGGTTACTCAGAAGGGATTGGTGCAATTAACCCCCAAATCCCTGAGAGAGGACCACCCATGTCTGCATTCTTATTCATTCTTACCCATGTCCCTTCTTATCCTTAAACTGCAGATTCACCTCAGATACAACAGTGAGCTCTTACTGCCCTTTAGGCTTGGCTAAATGTGTGTGACCATTCCTGACAGTGCCCACTCCTCAGCTGTCACTCAGCTCCTTCACTTCCCATTCTGTAATGAGACTCTGCACTTGAAGATCACCAAAAAACCTCTTGCTGCATTGGACTGCAGCTCTTGAATTCCAAATTTTAATTTAGTGTAGAAAATGTGCTGATCAGAAAACTCTCGAGCTGCTTGTACAGTGTCCAGAAAGCAATTAATGAAACTTTAAAAAGGGCTCAATGTCCACAAATGACTAAGAAAACAGGAAGAAAGAAGCAGAAGTTCCCCAAATAACTGTATGGGTCAAATGCAGTGTAAATAAGTACCAACACAGGAGTATTGGTGGCTTTTCTTTACAACATCTCATGGAGGAAGGAGATGACAAACTCATCCCTGTCTTGCCACTCAGCTCTGGCTGCAGCTCAGTTCAAGGCAGTGGTTGAGAACTGTGAGAACTGAGTGAAGTGTTGGCAGCTAAAACCTTTTGTAAGTTCAGTCTGACTTAACTCAATAGTTTTGGTTGGGAAAAGCAGTGGTTCCTCTGCTGTGAAGCTGCAGGAACCTGAGTGAGGTGGGGTGAGGTGGTGGACAGGTCCTGGCACAGGTGCCCAGAGGAGCTGTGGCTGCCCCAGCCCTGAGAGTGTCCCAGGCCAGGCTGGACAGGGCTTGGAGCAACCTGGGGCAGTGGAAGGTGTCCCTGCCCTAAGATGGAGCTGGATGGTCTTTAAGGTCCTTTCCAACCCAACCCATTCCAGATTCTATGATTCTGTGTCAGTTCCTGAACTCTCACAATGCTGAACATCACTTTGTGGTGCCACTTTGCATAAATAATTCAACTTTTTGTCACAACCCTACAACTCATTGCTCTAATTACCAGACCAGAAGGACATTCTTCCTATTGCTCTGGGTCATTCTGTTCAACATAAAAAGATTTGGTTCAGCCAGCTGAGGAAAAATTCACAATTTTTGTTTATTTATTTGTTTGTTTACTTTCAACACTTCTGAATCAAAGCCCCAAAGGATGACAGCAGGTTTGCTGCTTGGGTTGTAGCATCCTGAAATCAGGGGTTAGTGGGACTGTTAGATCTTCAAGCTTAGTCCAGAGCAGGGCTGGACTCAGCCTAAGAGCTGAATTCATAACCTATTGAACAAAATCAGTATTGGCTGTTTCAAAGTTACCCTCTGATGTTTATACATTAAGCATTTTGCCCCTGAGGATGGAGATGAACAATTAATGGGTGCAGACATTCAGCCCACCCAGTTCTCCTCTAAACCCCACTTTGCAGCAATCTAGAGCTTTCAGGCACCTAAACCCTTGGCTATCTGATGGGAAGCCCTGTATTTACCTATTGAAATTACAGAAATTCAAATAATTTTGGTTTAGATCTTTAAATTGTATTTTTCAGAGTAAATCAGAATCGATAAGTTAATATGAATATATATCCAAAAATCTGCTACAAAGAGTCACCTCAGATCTGTCATGTGTTGCCACATTTATATTATTTGATTTTTAATTATTTTCTTTTTTTATTATTTTCTTTATTTTATTATTTTTTGTATGTTTATTTTTTAGTTTATTCTATTATTTTATTTTTATCATTTTATTTTTCATTGTTTTTATAATATTTATCATATACTTATCATTGTTTTATTTTCATTCTTTTGTTTCAGTATTTACTTTTCACAGTAGTGTCTTTTTACAAAAAGAGGAAAGTAGAACACTGGATTATTTTATGAATGGATTATCCTCTCTAAGAATATTGGTGTAGTTTTCTACTTACTGTAGTAACATAGTGAAGCTTTCAGGAAAGAAATATGAAAGAAACTGTTAATCTAATTATCCTTTTCTTTAACACTCATCCTACAATAGGTTTGTGTAGTTGGATTCTCAGCTCGTTGTTGACCTGAGTGCATAACAAGCTCTCAGATGCTTTTTGGGGCCAAGAAGTGAATAATAAACCACAGGAATATTAATTTTGAGATCCTGGTCTGGAATGGTCTGGAATTGTGGTGGACAGGCAGCTCTGTGGGACTGGGATTATGTCTCTCCAAAGTGCCTTCAGATCCCACAAAATGCAGGGGTTCAGAATTAGTTTGTCCTATTGAAATGTCTGTCCTCTCTTATCCTGTGAGTGCTCATTGTACCATGGATGTCATGGTAATACAAAGAATAAATAACACTCTGCTGCTGCCTCTTAACTGAGGAGGTCAAGAGGAGTGAGGACCTTTGGGGTAGGAGTGTCCTCAGCCCTTCCTGATTTCAGTGGAATTTCAAGGGCTTCAATTCACTCCACAACGAGACTCAACCAGAGGCAAACAAACCTTTTCCATGATTCTAAGCCACTTACAGTTTTATCTTCTGAATGTTAAAATACACCATGAAAGTGGCATAACAGGACCTAAGTCACACTTTTTAGGAAGACTCCTTTGTTCCTACTTTTGTTCTCCCACCAAACATACACCATTATCATAATTCCTCCTGCCCCACCCCTAGCAGGTGACCATGGGAATTCTGCAACTGGTTTATTAGTTGTTCCTTTCACTACCCACACAAAATCACAGAACAAAGGCAAAATATTAAAATTGCCTGCATTAATTAAAGAGCTGAGTTTGTTTAGAGATGTAACGACTCTAACAGCACAGTGAGAGCACGAGCTGAGACCACCAGAGCATGCAAACCATGTGGCTACCCAGTCCAGGGGAAAGTTAGTTCTCTGGGCAAGAGCTTAACCAGATTTATATTAACATGACATATCTAAAATCACTATTGCACCCTGTGTACAATGAGGAAATGACACCATGTCCTGCCAGAACCCTGATGGGCTTCAACATCCACAGAAAGGCATCCAGAAAACACAGAAACACAAGGAGCACGTGAAACCTCCAACAGACATTCAGGGAGACAGAATCCCTTTAAAATTTAAGGCACGAACTCCTAAGGGAAAATGCCAGTAAAACAACTAGTGTTTTCTCTAATGCAAGTTTTAAAAATGGACTAAAAATCTCCAAATCTCAGCAGACCATTCGCACTATCCTTTTTCTCCCCCTGCTTCTGCATCAATACAAAAGCACCAGGAACCTAAAAAGAAATTAGCCAGGTATCTTTCCCTTTACAAAAGCACCAGGAACCTAAAAAGAAATTAGCCAGGTACCTTTCCCTCTACAAAAGCACCAGAAACCTAAAAAGAAATTAGCCAGGTACCTTTCCCTCTACAAAAGCACCAGGAACCTAAAAAGAAATTAGCCAGGTACCTTTCCCTCTACAAAAGCACCAGGAACCTAAAAAGAAATTAGCCAGGTACCTTTCCCTCTACAAAAGCACCAGGAACCTATAAGGAAATTAGCCAGGTACCTTTCCCTCTACAAAAGCACCAGGAACCTAAAAAAAAATTAGCCAAGTACCTTTCCCCCAAAGAAACCATCAGGACTGGAGTATATGCACCAAAACAAAAAAAAAAAAATCAATACATAGCAAATGGAGAGATCCAGCTCACCTTGAAGTCCATTTCCATTTGCACTGGTGCAAGATGGTGGTGGAGAGGCTTGGGGCCTGACAACGGGAGCGAAGGCGCTCTTTTGTTTCACTGCAGAGATGACATTGGCAGGTGAGAATGAGAAAATGCCGTGTGTACTGCTACAGTTTGAAGGGAGGGTGACCGAAGAGGCTGCCATGGTAGGGCTTGACGGCACTACTGCAATAAAGCAAAAATAATCAGGACTCAGATTGAGGTTTTCACGGCAAACACGGAAAAAGAGAGTGATAGGGCCTTGCCTCTTAAAATATATATAGAAATATATATATATATATAAAAAAAATATATATAAAAAAATAAAAATGAAATGCCTTGGCTTGGCCACTCTCTGGATAACAGGCAAACTCTTTTGTGTTGGACTTTTGTTACAAATTGCGCAGTCCAATTTTTATTTTTTTGTTTTGTTTTGTTGTTTTTGGTTTTTTTTTCTCTATCTGAGATTGCATTCTGGCACAAAACAGATCAATTTATGATTTTCATTTTTACGTCCAGCCTCCAGAGTCACCCCTCCTTTTATCCAGTAGCTGACAATAGAGGAAATCAAAACAATGCAAGGAGTTGATTTTGTAGTAAATATGAATCTATATGATGATGTGTTACCAAAAATAGACACTTACTGCCGTAAGGAGAGTTAGCTGAGGAGCCATTAAGAAATCCAGGGGAACCTGGTACACCTAGATTGGGCATGCCGGCATTGCCATATCCATTCATGCTATTGCTGACTGTGTTGTAATTGGACTGCTGAGGAGTACTGCTGGGAACATATCCTCGCGGGGAAACACTGCTTGTGTTGCGACTGTAACCTACTGTGTTAGAAACCCCCCCACCCCAAAAAAATAATGTTATTTTATAAGATAGACTTAGGGCTGGGGGGTTTCCTCATGCAGCATATATTACACAGTTTTAATTGATTGCACAGCTTTGCTCTGAGTTGTCTCTCACTGCCCTATCAACTCTTGCAGCTTGAGATAACCTTATCACGCCAACCCTACTTAAATCATCCCCGAGCACTCTATGTTGTCTCTCCTCTTAGCACAGACAGCCAACAAAAGCTCTCTTCGATCCAGCTGTGTCAGGTGCCTTCACGTTTGTCTTTAGGAGCAATTATCAACAGGCTCGAGTCCCGCTTTGTACCAACACACTGCGTGAACTTTCAGCCTCTCCAGACCTTCAAATGCCAGAGCTGACAAGGAAAACTTTTTTGTTGCAGTGATTTACTTTAAGAGGCTGTTTTGGGGTCTTCATTTTGTGATTGATATTTTTATGCTAACAACAAGCTTTTGTAAGGTGTAGCCATCGGTGAAAACTAATTCAAGAGCAAGTACAGAATTTTACGAGGCTTATTAGCTTGGAAATTCATTAAAAGACAATCTTTTTAGAAGAGGAAACATAGCAGAATCAGGATTTTAAACAACAATTTGTTCCTATCTGAGCAATCAATTTAATAATTACGTTGCAAGTAAAAAAAGAATGTGCGTTTGAACATATCTAATAATCCTGTTTCCCTCCTTTCATTAGTATCAAAATTAATTTTAAATGCAATATGCTACATGCATTTTCAATTACAACAGGTAAATTAAATCAACTATTACTTTTATTAGTAACATATATGTCAACATGCCTACAAACAAAGTATTTTAAAATCACAGACATCAAATTAGATTTATCTGTGCAAATATTCCAAAACCAGGTGGAGATACCTAGACATAATTATTTTAGAAAGAAAACCATACACGTTGTATATTTACTGCGAATAACAAAGAGCTTTCTACGCTTTGCCAATTGTATTATTTTTCCCCACTGGAGATGCTTTATGATAACAGTAAATGAAAGAACAGGAAGAATTAAATATTACGAGGAAGTTAAAGACAGCGTTTCATCGCGCGCTCAGACACACGACCACGGGGAGAGAAGGAGGTAGGACACGGCGGTGACATCAGCTCGGGCTGATGGCACTGGCCAAAAGCAGTCACCAAGGTGAAGGATTAACTCCTGAAATCCCACCTACCTTGGTCGTTGGCTTGTGATGTTTCGGAGACGTTGACGGCGAGCTGGCTGCTGAAGGAGTTCACGCCCATCATGCCGGTGTGAGCGGGAGTGTTGGCGAGAGTGGGGATCTGGTTGTGGTTGCGCGGCACGCTGTACAACGCCTCGGCAATGTCAGCTGCTCGTTTCAGGATTATCTCCTGGAAGGGCAGAAAAGAAGCACTGACAACTTAGAGCTGATTTGAACAAATAGCCCCAGTCGCAAAAACGCCAGAAGTTACCGAAGAGATTCACGTGGAATTATAGTGAGGGCTGGGGCTTTGCTGCTTGTTTCAACAACACCTCGTGTTTACCTCCCTACATGCAATTCCACCTCAACACAGTAAGTATAAAGAAAGAGAGAAATTAACATCAAACCAGAGCTGGGTGCTGGAAGTCATGTGAAAATCTCAACACACATTTTATCCACCTAGGGCAGGAGATGTACTTTCAGCAGTTTGCAAAACACAGTAAGTCTGATCCGCTCAGTTTGGCAGATTTCTTTAGGACTTCCCATTAGTCAGTGTATATTTTGGCCTGAGTTCAAGGTTATTCTCTTGCCTTAATGCTTGCTTATGCTTTTGGCACCTTACACTTAATTGTCATTTGTGATGGGCAAACGAGCGGTGAGAGGAGCAGGGGAAGATGAAGCGTTTCCCTCGGAGCATTGCATCACATCAGACTGCCCTCAAGGTGGCTGGCAGAGCCCGGCTGTGTACAAAGGGAATGTGCTGATGCTCTGCCAGCTCTGCAAAGAGCAGGTATTGATCTACACATGTCGGCGTGGGAACAAAGGCCGCGCTGCTGACCTACCTGGTTGTTATGGGGCATCCCATATAGGGCTTCAACAAGGTCTGCTGCTCTCTTAAGTAATACTTCCTAAAGGAAAACAAACAACCTGCGTTATGTTTCACTAAGACAAGAGGAACACAGTGGTGTTGGCAGTTGTAGCATCTACAATTATGAGGAACCAAGAAAATGGATAAAATCCGTCACACGCTCTCCGTGTGCCCCCACTATATTTAGTGGATGTATTACAAAGGTAGGAAGGTATTTTGTTTTGGAGGAAAACAGTGCTTGTGGCTTCAAGTCAAAGTTAGAGGCAAGCCTAAAAATAATACTGCATTTTACATCCAGCTGTTCAATTATGATTGACTCGCAAAGGTGTTTGCTGCTGTAGCATGGAGCTCTCGTGCTGAATTAGTGAAATCAGTGCTTGAGGTTTAATGATGTAGTCTTATGGGTATTAAACAAACAAACACATGGTAGAGATATGAAAGGCACAGGCATCACATTTGGCTGTTAATTCCTAGCACTTTAGTGGTGAAGAACAATAAGTAATTTTCCATATCTTAATTAAACTGGCAGAGTCCTTAAAGACAACATCTCACCCCTAATTCATGCCCCAAATTTGCAAGTGAGTTCAATGCTTATTCCTCTTTATTTTGAACAATAAAGTGAATTAACTTGGGTTAATCTAGTTCTTTCATAATGACATTAAGAAATTTTTCAATTAACCTCTTTGACTGCATGTTGTAAAGGACTTCATAAATGACTTCACATTCAGAGAG
>NC_092466.1:1520000-1522500 GCF_047495875.1 Pithys albifrons albifrons | reverse complement strand
GAGAACAGTTGTCAAATAGCTACAAGTTTACCATCATTTAAACACACAAAATGAGCAGATCATAAAAAATTAAGGATCACACCAATAAAAAACAACCCTGAGGACAAGAACTTGGGGGTGTTTGTTGATGAGAAACTGCATGACCCAGTAACACACACAGGATGAATTTTTAACAGTGAGGGTGGGCACAGGTGCCCAGAGAAGCTGTGGCTGTCCCATCCCTGGGAGTGTTCAAGACCAGTTTGGACAGGGCTTGGAGCAACCTGGGCTGGTGGGAGGTGTCCCTGCCCACAGCAGGGTTTGGAACAGGGTGGTTGTTAAGTTCCTTTTCAAAATAAACCATTAAATGATTCTATGATCTTAACAGTTTTTAGCAGGGAGAATTTCAAGGGAAGGAGTGAAGAAAGGAAGGAGGAGCCCCGTGTGATATCAAATTGTAAATGCTCTAATCATGCCAAGGAAGTACCAGAGCCTAATACACACTACAATAAAACAGGACATTTTATGAAAACAGCATAATATGACTAATACAACAAAATATTCTACTGCAAAATATCAGGCATATTACTGATTTAGCAAAGTGTGTTACCATGTGGTACTACATCAAAGCAGCAAAACGTTCCATTTCAACTGTTCAATACTCCAAGGTACTTTCCTAATTAAGATATATTTTACTGAAATAAATGGAGCTTTTATCTATTTTTGTATTTGTGGTATTATTTGGGGGTTTATTCATCTGCTGAGCCACAGAGCTGAATAAACACGTCCTTGTTAGAGACGGGTCTGTGTGGATCCATCTCCATTCCCTTTCTCCCACACACACTTTGTTGAATTCTGCTGGAATTCTGCTACAGGAGCCTGTGAGCACAGGAATTATTCCTGTGCCACAGAGCTGGATTACACACTTCTTGTGCAACACAAGAATTTCAGGTACTCTGAATGCAAGAGCAGTGAAATACAAGAATTTCAGGTGCTCTGCTGAAAACGATGCTTGATCACAGCAAATGGAAAAGCTGATCATTTGCCTTTCAGCACTGGCTGAGCTCTTCAAGGTATTTATCCATCTTAGAACCATATGAAATCTGTGATGCCTCAGCAAACATCTGTAAGAGCTGGTATTCTGCACTCCTTCTCCCCATTTATATTCACCCAGCATAAGAATATAATACTGTAATATTTTAATATAATATTTAGACAAATAGGATTTATAATCAGATCCTTAATATCAGCTAACAGCTCTTACAACTGTATTCCACTGTTGTATAATAATTTAAACAAAAATATCTCTTACTCAAAGTCATGAAATCTCTGTATTTCCTGTGGATATTGGAAAAAATGCCTCAAAAAACTACCAGAATTCAATGAGTCTATAAAATCTTTATTAAATGCTTAAGCACATTGAGTGTTGTCCTTTTAAAAATAGAGAGAAAACCTGTGTTATTAGTATGTTAACCCTTCAGAATTGTGTAAAAATAGGTGTCAATGAAAATTTTAAAGTATTTGTGTATACTGAAATATATAAAAATACACAACATAAAAATATTTTTGTATACTAAAGTAATTTATCTTAGAGAAAACTAAATGCTGGAGGCTTTTACTCAGGTAATGAACAAGATTAAGGGTTTTCTGAGGAGCAATGATGCACATTTAAAAGTTCTCAGGATTGAGCCAAAAATTCATTTCTTTTCCCCATTAATAATTTTATCTGTTGGAAATGGTGGAATTAAAAATTTAAAATATCCAGTCCTAGACTGCAACTTTCAAGCTTATAAAAGACCAGGTTAATAAAAGGAATTCAGCAAGCATGGATTGCCCTCCCAGCCACCTGCATCCCTCCATCCCTTGCTCCATTGGCATGTCCCCAGCCAATGGGCACCCATGGCAAAGACTATTCCAGACTGGACACCCACATTGGGACCATCATCAAAGGACACTCCACCAACACCAGAAGAGGAGCCCCTAAGAAGGAGCTCTCCTATCCAAGTCCCTTTGTGCGGCCTCAGTGGAAATTTGTGTGTTCCACAATCAATGCTCACCTACAGGAATTTATATGCAGTGTGTAAATAACAACTATAAAGACTACCATGGAAATATCTGCACTCCGAATGCTTATGAAATGATTTAGTGTTTAGAAACTTTATTTTTTGTTAAGAAGCCACACAATGGGCAATGTCTCCGAAATTATTATAAAATATAAATAATAGTGGACATCCAAAATATTTGGGAAACTCTTTTTGCATTGACTACAGTTGGGATAATTATTTAAAATATTTTTAAATGCACATGAGGCATCCAGTCAGTGCCTTTTAAACCAATTTTCATTAAAATCACTTGGCCAAAAATAATGTAACTATAAGACGCACATTTCTGACATGAAAACACTTCCAAGCTTTTTAATTATAGCAGAAGTATCATAGTAAACATTACAATAAGTTTCAAAATACAATAAACTCACTATTCTCATTAACCCTGACCTTCTGGGTGTTTTCCTTATTTCCAT
>NC_092466.1:1515000-1517500 GCF_047495875.1 Pithys albifrons albifrons | reverse complement strand
AAGGGGCTCCTGGCAATCTGGGCATCAACTTGGCAGAGCCAACGGAGCTGCCGGAACAGGGACGTGCCACACAAACCTCAACGTGGAAGCAGCCGCAGTGAAAAGTTCCAGATCAGTCTTTGAAAGTATTTTCCTGTACTCCAGGTCGGGCTGTGCATCCTTGGTTTGCCAGGGAATCATTATGCAAAGTACAGATTCAGGGCAAACAGTGGCACAAACACACTGTAAACACAGCCCTGCAGCTCGGAGAGCAAACCAGCAGGACCTGCACAGCTTAAAATATGTGTGTAAAGGTGCAATTTTATCTGTAACATGATTTCATTTCGAAGCATACAAATCACAATTTGCCGTAATCAAATAAGGCTGCGGTGCTTATATTCTAATTAAAAAATAATCTCTGATATTTAATTTAGAAACCTGGAAGACTTTACCAGCAAAATTATGGCTACAACCTGCACCAACTACTCCATTCACCCACAGATGGCAAATTTTTCAGGAATCATTTTTAAAAATTATTATTAAACAAGCAAACTCTGCACTGCTCAATATATATTAAAACAAGTATTGTACCCAGTTATTAATTTGCACTATTCACTTTTAAATGCAGCAAATACCTCATTAATTTAATTTTAGGTGCCCACCAGTTTATATTGCATTTTACAGTCTAGAAGGCAATTTACTATTAACTGGCAATTACATACAGAATGATTGTTAATTCTGCTCCTAAGTGCTAGCTGCTTGAAAATTGTTATCTCTCTCTAATTTTTGACCTTCTTACAACAGGGGTGAGGTACACTGGGAATACAAAGGACTAGTAGAGAAGAGCTGGACATGTCATTTGTGACTCATTCTTTTAATTCACCGTGCTAATCAACTGAACTGCCACAATCTCCCAAGGTAATTGTATCTTTATAATAGTTGAAAGCAGCGGGCAAAAAGGCATGGATAGATGGGGAAAGGCCTTGCCTTTGCCTGCTGGGAGACACCGCGCTCCTGCCTCCGCTCAGGCTAATGGGGCTTCGGAGAAAAATCTGGAACTTTCGCATCTCCCCACCCTGAGCGTTTCATGTCTCAACTTCTGTGCTCACAAAGGCTTTGTACACCACACTACACTCTTGTTTCATTATTCGGCAGCCTTGTTGCCCTATGGTCCACCTCCTGCTGGGAAGGTTAAATGTTAGAGTGCCAAGCCAGGCTGCAAGCATGGTGGGACACTGATGGGAAACAGATGCCCTGGGGACCCGGCCCCTCCCTCCGCCAGGGCTGCAGCAGTTTCATTTTCTGGAATACAGCGAGCCTTGGCTTCCCTCTCAATGGCAGCTGTAATTTCCAAAGACTATCTCAGCCACCCTATCACTCTGGGATAAAGCAAAGCAGAAGTTTCTCGGGCAGGCAGGCGCTGACTTTATCTCTTTATTTTCTTCTTGCTGGGATATTGGCTTGTGTTCCCCCAAAAAGGCATTTTAAATATATATTCCCATTAAAGTAATGTAACTTTATTACAATTTTATTCCACCGGGGGAAGCTTATGACAGTCTCACAATCCTTTTGAACATCTTTACTCAGCGATAAAGACAAAAGACAACTCCAGCAAAGGGAAAACAAATGGTTTGTCCTTACAGTTCCATACACATGTGCATTTACACATTAGGAAAAAGTTCAAAACAGTAAAATTAGCCAAATTTGCAAAATCTGCACCTAAGAAATGAGTTAAAGACATTACTCTAAAGCAAGTCAAAATTCCAGGCCTCTGTCCTGAGAGCCAGAGCGTCATCTGGTTCAAATCTGCAGCACTTCCCTGCACAGGGTGGAACTGCACCAGCTCCCAGCAGCTCAGATGTCTGGAACTTGGGCTGAGGCTTTTAGTTCATTCATTTTTTATTTTGTTGGACACTTATCTTAGCTCATCATACTTGTCAGGATGCTCAGCTGTAGCTTTGCATGAAATATATCTATAAAATACATAGATTACATATATATACACACCACATATAGGTGCCTATATTTATCTATAAAATATAGTTCATAAGAGCATTCTTAAGCCTGCAATACCGATGGCCCCACCTGCACTCACCACCTTTGCAGCAGCCTGTGGAACAACTCTGGCTTTTCAGATACATCAGCAGCACCAAAAGCACAACAGTCACCACCATCCCCCTTGGAGACTCTGGTAAAACCCAATCCCAAAGATCAATAAATGCCAATATCCTCTCCCTCGTCAGCCAGAAGTGAGGCACCCAGGTTTGGATGCCAGTGCCTTTGCTCAGGTGGTGATTTCTTTGGGAATAGACAGAACACAGGAATCTCAGGTGCTGCCATCACTTGAAAGCTCATTTCAACAATAGATTTGGGCAGGCACAAAAACATATCCACGATGTGTTAACCGCTTTATAAGTCCTAGCTTAAAACTACCCAGGAACACACTTTTCCCATTAGATCTAAATTAATAGATAGAAACAGTTGCAGTCTAGTGGGAAAATATTCATCAAAATGCACATCA
>NC_092466.1:1500000-1510000 GCF_047495875.1 Pithys albifrons albifrons | reverse complement strand
GACAAGGAAAAAAAAATTAGAAATTGGTTCTCCTCCCCAGTGCCGGGAGGTGGAAAGGTTGTTTTTCCTCCAGTTGTATTCAACTACTGTAAATAATTTGCCGTGCTTTTTGTGAGCTCAAAGGATTCAATGGCAACCTTCCACAGGAGCAGCAGGGGGAATTAGTTTACTTGGAAACGATCTGCGAGTGTGTGTATATACTGCTGGTGAATATTAGATGATTGGATAATGAGGTGTTAGCAAGGAGAGGCTATGGAGAAGTAAATATTGGTGGGGTTTAGGGGGGACTTTTCTTTAAAGAATGTGTTGCTAATGCAGAGCATTCCATCTGCCATGGAAGGTGGCGGAGCATGGCATAAACCCCATCTTTTTAAGAGGGGGTTATACCCTGGCCAGAAGAAAACAAAAGTTTTCGAATAAGCAAGGCCAGGATTTTGGGCATATTCCTTGCAGGCAACGCCATCCCTATTTTAAGACACGAAAGTTGATTCCAGCTCCACTAAAATCCCAGGAAGTTGTGTTGTGGTTTCAGTGGGAGTAGAACTGGGTGGTGATGCTCATTTTTGGAGCATGGACCACTCATGAGGTTGCTGAGATCTCCTGAATCCCATCAACCTCCAACTCAGAGTGTCTCCCTCCTCCATTCAAGGGTATTTGCCTCTCTGCTACTCTATTCCACACTCTGACTTGTTTCATTACTATAATTGTTATTAAAAGTGGGACTTTAAGGAGCAGCCTTGAGATTTTCACATTCATTTGCAGCGGTGCAGCTTCCTTGACTGAGCATTTATGGGATGTTAAGCAAAGAGGATTTGGCACTGTGTTTTTTAGCATTGAAAGAAAGCAAATCAATTACCGTATCTCAAAAAAAAAAAAAAAAAGGAGCTGTTGGTAAATGACATTTATGTAGATTTTCTTTAGCATGTAAAAGTGGCCTTTATTTTTCTAAGTGATATTTTCTGCTCAGAGTCAAATTCTTTTCATGGAGCTTACAAAAATAAATACTCGTATTTTGCTAAGATCATAATAGCTCATTAGAAGAGGCTGAATTTGGACCTAGACTAAAACCTAACACCACAGGGCTGAGCATGCTTACTTGAACCTATAATGTTGCTAGTTCTGGCTCTCTGGGGAAGGAGAGGACGAGGGGAGAGGATTCAGCCTTCTTAATTGTGAACCTCATTAGTGACGGTTGCTAGGCAAAACACACACCTACTTTCCACGCATATGAAAGAGATAAACAATACGTCATAGACCATAATGACTCTGGTGCTCAGGGCGACCTTTAATTATTATATTTTTGGTCTCTTATACCTTAGTTATTAATGCAGAAAAACAAATTAGGGTTGTGTGTGTGGACCGTGGCAGATTTGTAAATAATTTTCCATTTTTTGATGTCTAGATTGCTTTGCCTTCTGATAGTTGGTGCTTGTCTCGTTCTTTTGCCTCTCTGCCCACTGGTAAATACTGTTTGAAACTAAAATGGCAATGATTGTATTGTTATCACTTTAATTAATTTTATTAGTGTAAAAAGCCATGATCCTGTCAATATGTTGGTAACAACTTGCAAGAGGAGTCCCACACAAACTGGTATGTATGGTCTGGCCACACCAGGTCACAGTGAGTTTGAGAATCTAACTCTTTCAGAACTGAAGATGCATTTAATCCCCGTCCATTTAAAATTCTGGGCAGTCCTAAAGTGGCCAGGCCATTGGACTGGATGAGCCTTCCAAGTGAAAATATTCTATTCTATTCTATTCTATTCTATTCTATTCTATTCTATTCTATTCTATTCTATCCTACCCTATGCTACCCTACACTACCCTATGTTATCCTATCCCATCCTATCCTATCCTATCCTATCCTATCCTATCCTATCCTATCCTATCCTATCCTATCCTATCCTATCCTATCCTATCCTATCCTATCCTATCCTATCCTATCCTAATCCTATCCTAATCCTATCCTATCCTATCCTATCCTATCCTATCCTATCCTATCCTATCCTATCCTATCCTATCCTAATCCTATCCTATCCTATCCCATCCCATCCCCTCCCATCCCATCCCATCCCATGCCATCCTATCCTATCCTATCCTATCCTATCCTATCCTATCCTATCCTATCCTATCCTATCCTATCCTATCCTATCCTATCCTATCCTATCCTATCCTATCTTATCGTAATCCTATCCTATCCTATCCTAGCCTAGCCTAGCCTAACCTATCCTATCCCATCCCATCCCATTCCATCCCATCCCATCCCATCCCATCCCATCCCATCCCATCCCATCCCATCCCATCCCATCCCATCCCATCCCATCCTACCCTATCCCATCCTATCCCATCCTATCCTACCTTAGCCCATCCTAATTGTATTTAAAACCAGGTTCCCTGAGAGCTGGTTTGTACCCTTACACTGGTATATTTTACAGTGCAAAGGAAGTGATATTTAAATCTAAATGATTCTTCTGGGCTTTGCAGTGGAATAAATCCAAGTGTTCACGTGTACGGGCACAGCCGCAAGTGCGTGCAAGTGATTTGGAGGCTGATGGGCTCCAGAAAGACAGGATTCCACAATTCTGGATTTCCAGAGGCACTTTCCATTCTCCTCTTCATCTCAGACTATCTTCTTCTAGCAGTTCAGGCAAGGAGTCAATCACACTGAAAACATTTTCTGCTGTTTTCCTCATGCAAAGCCCCTCCTGCTGTAATCTGCAGTAAGGCCCAGCCACAGGAAATCGACCTCACAGTAAATTCTTTACACATTCGGTCATGTTTTTACCATCCACTTAAACTTGCATACATAACCTGAGACTGTTCCTCTGGATCAAGGAATATGACAAGCCAAAATAAAATCAAGTCAAATTAAAGAGCAAGAAAAAGCTGCAAGCAAAACAAGAGTGAAATAAAAAAAAAAAACACAAGAGGAAAAGATGAAAAATTGGTTTTGACTGCGAAACTGCAAGTATTAAATAAAGAAAGGAGTCAGAAGCAAATTCAGAAGCGTCCATATTCTAGTTGACAAGGGCTGAGAAATACTAATGGACTTTCTTTAATGGGTGGTTTGATGGATGAGAGAAGAAATGATGTAAAATATAAACGTAGTGGTGTCTCAACATAAAGTATGGTGCAAAAAAAAAAACTAAAATAAAAAAAATAAAAATAAAAAAGGCATTGCAAATAAAAAAAAAGACATGTAAATGTGTGCCTACCATTTTCCAGATAAGAAGGGGCCGTACCTTCTGAGGGGTCAAGGCGGCGAGCCCGCCTCCCGTGTTTGGAATTGTTGTGTACAAACATGTTGTCTGAGACAGCCAGCACGTGGCCATCCACATTGACTGTTGTTGATACAACAACCTGGAAAAGAGAACAAAACCCCACATTGAAAAAATCCTGCAGATTTGCACCCAATCAGGTCTGGTAAGACACAGCAACATCCTGTTACTTTTCTATTTCTATTTAAACCAAGTGACTGACATCTCTGAATACATCTTTGTTTACGTGGGGACCACTGGTGATTTTTAAAGCACAATTGTTTCTCTTCAGAACCTGCTACACTAATTAGAGTTTAATCTCCTATTATGCTAACAAATGAATTCAATTCAGGGAAATATTCTTCTAGCCATTAGTTTCAGAAACACCCCTCTAGCCACTCATTTTAAAAGCTGCTGTTTTGATTGATCTGTTGATATATTGATTAGATAGTTTATCTAATTAAAATTTGTTCACTTGAGACTGTCTTCAAATGAAGGGTTGTGAGGATTCCAAATAAAAAAAGCTTAATAAATCAGGAACCATCGTAACTGCCCATTTTTTCTTCAGTAAATGATCTCCAGGTCAGTTTTACAATTACATTTAATGTCTGATAATGAACTTTTTTGCATCTGAAAAGACCGAGTTGAATATGAATAGTGAAAGTGTTTTCAATCCATGAAAAGTATCCCTTCTCAAGTTCATTTGGATGGTGATTGACCCTGGTATGTCAATGGAATTTCCTCCTTTATTTTTGAGTGAAAGGCTCCTATTCTTGTGTCCAGGTTCAGAGTCCGGCCATAGAAGAGATGATGGATAGGGCCTCCTTTGGCTTCCAGCTGCTTCTCAGTAGAAAATGGCAAAGGACCATATGCAAAAGGCACAACCTTCCCGATGAAAACACCTCCACAATGGAGCTGCGAGACTCCTTCCGGAAGCGATGCCGTGTGAGCACAGGCCAAGGAGGGAACCGGGGGCTGTGTCTGTGCTCGTGTGGAACACGGCTCTGCAGGTCGAGCACTGTCAGCCCAGACACACATTTATATCTGATTTAAACACTCCAGCTGGGCCCTGTGCTGGGGGTTCCAGGCTTTCTACACGGAGCAGCCACTGCAGCAATTTCTTTGGCGTTAGTAGAGTCCATAAAGCCAATGGCTAAATTACACCTTATCAACCCAACTGGTGACAGCAGCAAAAGGTAGGACAAATTTTAGCTTTCACCCTCCATTTATTTTATTTTGGGATGTAACAAAGATGATTGAAGGGTTCTCCCACCAGCTCCTCAACCCAAACACTTCACAGACACAAATGGAAGGGGAGAAATGAGCCTCCTTTGGCAGAGAGCCGGTCCAAGGCATCAGAAGAAAATCCTTGTCTGCTCCTATGTTTTGGATCACCTCTGATCCTGCTTCTCATTCACAAGCCATAATTAGCTTTCAGCTATCACAGCACCTTTGCTGTGTATCCTTCCTCCTCTGAGACAGCCATCTGCGGTACCCTTTAGAACAGCCCGAGGGCAGTTCTCTGCCAGTCTGCTCTGCTTCCCCAGCTCTCTCCTCCCACCAGTGGACACTTTCACTCTTGTCAACATGCACTTCGGAGACTGCTGAGGTTGCATGCTCACCTCGGCCACAGAGCTGCTGCCAGGCCACGGGGCTATCAGCTTTCACTCCTAATGAGATTCCCAGACTTGAAAAAATATTGCAAAACATAAAAGCGTGACTTTCAGCCAAGATTTCTGGGTTTGGTTCCTAGAACACAGCGTATTAAAAAGACAGAGCAAGGTGTATATGAAAATGACAACTATTTTTGTTCTGTCATGTATATATAGGTCAGTCACCAAGGGAAAATAGTGCAGTTCAGCAAAAGAAAGTCGACGTGCTACGCTTTGTTATATCGCCTTCCTCCTGCAGTGCACCTCCAGAAAGGTGCTGAGGCAGTGAAACCAGGTAAAAATACTGTTCAAGATCTGACATCCTGTTAAGTCCAGTTAAACCTTCTGAGAGGCAGGAAGATTAGCTAAAGAGACCCAGCAAAGTCTTTCTAGTGCCTACTGGCTCCATTGTCGACCACAAGATCACTCCTGACTGATGCTTCATTTAGTCATTGGTGAGACAAAGAGGACATTTCCACTCATTCCAGGTTTGACCTTCCGTTCTGTTCAGATGGATCAATATCACCGATGCCACATGAAGCTGAGATGCATGAAAAATGGAAGCTTGGCTCAATTGTTTTGAAAGAATAATTTTTTTTTCCAGCTACAGATCTTTTCTGTTGGCTGGCTTGGGGGTGCTGGCCTCCCCAGCTGGTTGGCTGTGCATGAAAACACATGTCACATGTTTTGCTATCAAGTTTAACCACAAGTTATTCTTCTCCAAACTGAGAAAATCTTGAACGTCTCAATACTACTTTATTATTAGAATCAAATATGAATCATTGTGAAATATTTTGAAATCAAAAGCGTTTATTTCCTAACAAGCCTTTCGAATGACCCCAGATACAGAGGAAATCTCTTGTCCATCCCGTCAGCTGTCTCTCTGTAGTGTTATGATTCACCACAGGATATCTCAAAAGCTGTAAGGAGAAAGTGAAGTATTAAACGTTTTCTAACACAACTGAAACGAAAATATGTGGGTTGGGCCACCACTGGTGGATTTACACACTGTGACCCTGAAAAACCCCTGTGTGAGATCCAAACTTCTCTGTGTTCCACGGTTGTGTTGTTAGTAAGATCAAACTACTTGGCCCACATAAAACCTCTGCAGGTCTGAGCACACTCCAAACTGCTACACAAGGTGTTAGTAGGAAGGAAACCCAGGAAAATACTTTCCAAGGAGAGATCCACCTGCTTCAGCACTGATCCCTTACAATCCACTGCAGAACTGGGTGTGTCCCAAGAAGCAGCATTTAAATTAGAGGGGGACATGTAAAACGGGGACAGTAATGCTATTTAAGCATTGGAACTACACTAAGTAGAAGCACTGACACTGTTTTTTCATTAGGAAAACTTCAAGAGGAAGATGTGACTAAGCCTTTTATGTACCATTTATGTTTTAAAGGGATCTGTACCTGGAATCTTCGCATGTCTCGTGGGTTGCCTGCATTCTTCAAACAGTTCTGATTGCACTTGAGGAAAAACTTTAGAAAGAATCTATAAAAATACAAAATTGAAATCTATTAGATTCATCAAAATGTAAATCCAATTTTAAAAAAGTTTAATAAAATTTAATTGTAAATAGTTACACCCAAAAGAATACTGGTAGTGAAATATTACTTTCCTGTTTGTTAATGAACTTATTTTAAAGCATAAGAACCTCTGTCATAAACAGAACATTATTGCCAAGGAAAGGCAAATTTATATTTTTAATTTTTCAACAACTACAAATGTATTGACTCCAGGCCATATCCTCAGCTCGGTGTGGGAAAGTTGATTTCAATGACTCATTGACTTCAAAGGCAATGACTTACACCAGATGAGAATTTGTCTCTATTTTTTTAATACTTTTTATTTTTTCCCAACTTATATTAGCAGCAATGACCTCTACATCGAAAAATTCCAAAGGTAATGAATGATCAATCTTCTGAAAAACACTTGGCTTTGCCTCCGGTTTGGAAACTCTCTCTATTCAAAGGGACTCGATCCAACTCCTGCTGACTCCAGGGAGATCCAGGCAGGATCTGCCCACCGGCAAGGCCCCACTTCCCTCATTGTTTTTGAAAGGAAAGGAACATGGCAAATTAGGCCCTGTCTTACGACCTCTTCAACCTTTGCCAGCCTTTAGCTGTGAGGAGTTGCTCTACCCAGGGATCGAAATCCAGCTTATTTCTGCTGAGCAGCAACCAGCAATTATTTAGGACTAACCCTTATCATCCAGGCATCTCCCCATAAACCGCTTGTGCAGCAACGCTGCCTCAGGGGAACACAGCAAGCACTTAGAGGAAAGGGGAAGGCTTGGCAAGATGGAAACTCCTTTCTGCTGCCCTCCTGTACTGGAGGAAGGAGCTGAGCTGGGAAGTCTCCACCCTGTAGGTGAAGGAAAATGGGGGACCCTCACTGTCCTGCCATCCCACAGGAGGGCAGCCACAGCCTGACACCACATCTTTTCTTTACATCATTTTATTTTCATGATTCCTCACAAAAAGATGTTCTATGGGTCTGTTTTCTGGCTAATGACCAACAGCTCATTAGCTTGTCATTACAAGCAAAGCTCAGGTCTTTCTCCTCAGCCAGAGTTTGTCAGATGTTCCAGTCCAGCAGCTTGTGCTGCCCAGCTTCATACACATTGGACAGAGAGGTCAGCCAGAGCTTTCATATTTAGAATATGAACAACTATTATTTGTTCTTTCATGTTAATATTTATAAGTGACTATGACTATTTTAATTGCACACACCTCATAGAAATTTCCCTGTGCCAACTGCACTCCTGGCAGGACTCAAGATAGGCACTCCTTCCCTTCTTGAGCACCCAACATGAATCAGCCATGGCCAACAGAAAGAACAGCTGTGGCTGCACCACATCATGCTCACTCTGAGGGTCATACAGGAGCATTATGGAATTATCCCCAAAGCACCAATCAGTGTTTTTAATCCCAGCTCTTCCTTTTCCTTCAAACCTTGAGCAGGACACCGATGTTCTTACAGGACACTGACGCTGAAGGAGCAATCTCTCATATCAGAGAGGCAAGTATGGGAACAACCAGCTTTACTGAAACTGCATAAATAAATCAGTGCTCTCAGTACAGCTGAATGCACACTTCTTTAAAAATTCCTATCCCAAAACCTGTAAAGGGTTTTAGCTGTTGAGCTGTAAAAGATCGGGATTTCCACAGTGGTTGATGTGACATCCAAGCTCAGATGCTCAGGTTTTCTGGACACTGTTGCAGGGGCAATATCAGCAACTCCATGAAAGTGCATTTATGTAGACACAACTTCCTGCTAAATTTATCTGCTCTGGCTGGCTTTGGGGTTTTTTAAGATACTTATTCTCTCCAGGTCAACTGAATATAGTCCTGGTTCCCTTCCCACGACAGGGGCTCGGAGCAAGACAATCTTTAAGATCCCTTTCAATCCAAACCCTCCCACAATTCTGTGATTCTAAATGCAACATTTCTGTCATGCCTCTGTTTTTGCACACCTTCCACTGCACAGACTGCGATGATGTGCAAGGACCAGCTGATGCCCATGTACAGGACCACCTGGCACTGGGGATTGAGGAGCTGGGACGAGCCTCCAGCTTTAGGGCTCCTTAGTGCCACATCCAGGATGAAGAGCAGTATCTTATCTTTTTTTTTTTTGCCCTGATCTCAAATGGGTGTTGTGAGGCTTATTGAGCTAATGTTTGTAAATTGCTCGGAAATTCTCCAATGAATTGTGCACTAGGAATGCTAAGTATTGCTCCTCGTGGATTGTTTTTAGCGTGAAGCATTCATGATGAATTGTTTCTATACAGAGAGCTCACATCCTGTCAAAGAAAAAGGGCCATTAAGCACCCTTTCACTAAACATCAACTGGAACCGGTATTTGTTCAATTATTTGGTAAAAAGGACCCACTCTTGGTGAAATTAGACATCATTAAGTTTATTTAGACGGCCCTGAGCACTAGGCTAAATACTGAGACTGCAAGGCTGGGGTGAACACGAGCAGAGCTTGTGTTTCAGCTCCACTATGTTTCTTGATACTGGGATATTTTATTTCATGTTTTAATCTGTGCTTTCAGAGAGTTCAGGGGTACAGTGGCATGAAAACAAGATTTTTAGGGGAAGACAATTTAAGTTAAAAATCACATTCCCAGGTAGGATGTTTCTCCTTGCCAGCAGGAGACAACTGACTTGGTTGTTCCTCTGACCAACATGAACCACGGGCACTACAAACCCATCCCTACCACCCCACTCATTTTCTGTGCATCCAAAGACAAGGTCTCTGACACAGCAAGAAGCAAGGACCTGGATGAGAGCTCTACTTGGTCATGTCTCAAACTTTGATGCTCCAACAGAGTAAGAACTCAAACCTTTCTAGGTTTGGCTTTCCCTGCTCTATTTTGTACCATATGCACAAATTGCAGAATTTTTTAATACAGAACAGCCTTCCCTAATGTGCTAAGCTGCTCCTAAAATACTGATACAGAGAAAAATGCAGTCTTTGCCATGTTCCCTTGCTCTGATTTTTTCCCACTGCTAGAAAGGGGCCTGCTACCATCTTAATTAAAATGTATTACCTTCCACAAGACTCCACTATTTTAAGCTAAAATTTACATCTTTTATTAACTCACCTCACCTATACACTTAGCTGGCGGTGCCTCTCGCCGCCCATCTGCCATCCACATACAGTAAGTCACTTGATATTCCACCCACCAATTTTTCCTAACAACCACTGTGCAATTAAACTCCACACGTTCTGTTGCGAGGTAAATTAGGCACACCTGCGGCCAGCCTGCATTTGAACCGCATCAGAAAAGGACCTAACAAGGTGAGAGCACACCACAAAGTTATAGGCCTGTCAAGCAATTAGGTTTTCACTTCTGGGACATCCGCACAGTGCAATTATGCTCCACATTACAACCTGGCTAATCTTCTGAACAAATGTCATGTCTCGGAGAAGCGAGTAAAAGCAGTTCATCTGCAAATGTGTCTGCTCTTAAGCCTCCACCTTATGCACATAACAACCTACAGGAGACTTTTTTTTGTGATATGAAAGATGGGTTTTTTCCGTAGAAGATTTTTTAAGCCCTGCAAGTGCCTTTTCATCC
>NC_092466.1:1487500-1490000 GCF_047495875.1 Pithys albifrons albifrons | reverse complement strand
CCTGTGACTCTTGGATGCCTGCAACCCCTGGGACTGACACTCCAGGTACTGAAACCCCTGGGTTCCTGTGACCCTTGGGACTGACACCCCTAGGTACAAAATCCCCTGGGTACCAATACCCCAGGTAACAGTGACACCAGGTACCTGTGACCCCATGCCCAGACGCCACTGAATACTGATAGCCTGGGTTCCCCCAGTCCTGGGTATTGACACCCCATGTACTGATACCCTGGGTACCCACACCCCTGGTACCAGCACCCCCAGGCACCCACACCCCCGGATGCTGATACGCTGGGTACTGATACCCTGGGTACCGATACCCTGGGTACCCACACCCTCAGGCACCCACATCCCCAGGTACCAGCCCCCCTGGGTATTGACACCCCAGGTGCCTGTGTCCCTATGTATCAACACCCCCAGGTACTGAAACCTCTGGGTACTGAAACCCCCAGGTACTGACACCCCCAGGTGCTGATACCCCATGTACCCACATCCCACAGAGACTGGTACCCACAGCTACCCACACCCTCATTTGCCAAGGCCTCCCAGGTACCCACACCCCTGGACACTGATACCCCTGGTACCAGCACCCCTGGGTACTGAAATCCCAGGTATCTGCACCCCCAGATATCAACACCCCTGGGTACCAACACACCCAGGTACCCACATCCCCAGGTACCAACAACCCTGGGGACAGACACCCCACCATTTGTCCCCAAACCTTGTTTTTCCCAGGCTGGTTAAAATTCAACTCATGGCAGAGAACAAATTTCCAACTGCACCCAAAACCGATGTCAACATCACTGTTTTTGAAAATTTGTTAATATGAGGATACTTCAGGCATTTTAAAGCCTCCACTGATTAATTCTGCCTGTACTAAAAAAAAAAGCCACTGCATGTTAACTTCTTATGCTGAAGGATGCACTCATGTTCTCCCATGTTTTCTACATAACCAAGTTGCATCTCAAAGTTGCCTAAAAGTCAGCAGAGTTAATTAACTTAACTAAAGACATCAGTCTGAGGTGAAGTAGTCACACAATCCCAGAATGCAGAGACACTATTTTTTCAAATTTGAATTCCTGAAAAGTGAATTTTAGTCCAAAAAAAGGCATATTCCATGCGTGTACACAGTTTAACCAGGCTGCATCTCAGGTCATAGGGAGAACTTTATCACGCTGCTCTCGAATCAGAAAGAAAAATGAGCAAAACCCACCAAGGTGCATGTTTTGTTATGAAGAGTCTTGACTTTCCCAAGAGTAAAAAGCCCCATTAATTGCTCATGTAACAGAGAAAACAGCATAGGTCGCACTTTCATACACAAGCATTTATCCTGACACTCTGAGACACAGCTGCAGGTCAGGAATCCAACCAATCCTGGGAGATCACTGGGAACTAAGATAATGAAAATTTTTTCATGTATAAAATCCTTAATCAAAATGCTAGTGGTGTCATCTTGTAGTGCAGAGACTGCAACTTAAAATTAATATACAACAGAACCTTTAGCAAAGTGAACATCCCCCTGCTTGTACAGTACATGCATTTTTGAACCAAAGCAGAGAGTAACAGCCTCCACTGGCACCTGAAACTCAGCCCTGCCACCACGATACGCTGCTAAATTGAGGACATCACGACAGAAGTTGCCAAACTCTCAGCTTTGCTTTCATCTCCAAGGGGTGTACCCCCAAATTCCGAGCAGAGAGGAGTAAGAGATGTAACAGATTTGATACAGCGAAAGCGTGTGAAGAATATACCCTAATCCTCAGAAATAATCCCAAATTAAAATAGCTTTAAATTATCCCAAACTGCCTGCTTTGACTCCCTATCCGGATACACACAAATACAGCCATTTTTATTATTCAGATGGAATATTCACTATTTGATAGGATATGGGTTGGGGGTTTTTTACCTCTGGGACATTCCACAGATGCTACCCAACTTCCCCTAACAATATTTAAATTGCCTTCCAAAGCTTCTCTAAATATTTGCTGTGTATTTAGCATGCCTAAGATTTGCCCGTTATCCCAAAGTCTTTTTGCTGTAAATTGCAATTTTACAACTTCATGCCTGTGATATATTTTGACAAAGCTCTGCTGACACTCTCTATTGGCCTCCAAAGACAAAATAGCTGATACTCCATGAGCCACCAGAGAACTCTCAATTTGTTGTGAGACGGGCTGCTACTTTGCCATCCTCAATCTGCATGGAGAAAGATTAAACATTCAATTTGTTACTTGATAGGCCACAAGGTTCACCACTTACCATACAAATGGAAAACATTACTGTCATTCCTCAACTTGCTTGCCTGAGTATTTTATTATTTGTAATATTTACTTCAGGGAAATTATGATTCATGTCATATTTATCTTCATGAAAAATGAGCATCTAAATGGAAATCACCTTTTGAATGTACCAGGATATAGTGTAATACTAATATGCTTCATGAACTATAAAATTTAGTCACAGTGTATGGATATATTATAGCATGACTTTAATACTCTCA
>NC_092466.1:1470000-1477500 GCF_047495875.1 Pithys albifrons albifrons | reverse complement strand
CCCCCATGCAGCTTAGTTTGCCAAGGCATTTTGGGCTCTGTGGGCAGGTGGTCTAATGTGCATGTTGACATGGATCCAGCCATCCAGCTCCCTGTGGCAGCAGCTCCAAAGGTTGGTGGTTGCCCATGGAGTCGGTGGTTGCCCACAGGCCTGACCTGTGCTCAGAGTTGTGCTGATCCATCAGGCCTGTGGGCCACATCCCACCCTGCATTTCTCCACACTCAACACAACTTGGCCAAGCCCTGCACCCTGTGCTGTAGCAAGGTCTTGTCCTCCACTGTTAGTATCCACAGGATTTTTGCCTCTGATCTCACTTATTGTGGGGTCTAAACCCAAGAGCCAATTATTCAAATTTTACACAGTTGCAATGAACACTTGACAACATAAATAAAAGTAACTCCGCTGCTATCGATGGATTTGCACATGCTTTTGCAAAAGGTCATTTTAGGCCTTAATATTTTATAAGTTTTTACTTTGATGTAGTTCTGTCGGGTTATTTAAGTATTTCATTGCAGCATTGGTGAAAAATGCCTTGCGAAGCCGCTGTGAAAAGAATTTATTTCCCATTCGCTTCGGTGAAAATGAACGTCCGTTTACAGATAACGTGAAACCTGTGTTCTAATAAGAGACACATCTTTAATTATTCATTATTACACTTATTGGTGTCTTACACTGCACTTAACAGCAGAGCAGATATCAGCTCTCTGCTGGAGCTCAGAACAGCCGTGGGGACAAGCGGAGTGGTGCCAACACCGGCAATTTCTTGGTGCCATTCAGCAGAACCATTTGGCATCATCCTGTTGCTTTGCCACCTCTACCATCACCACTGAGCATCAGTAACATGACTGTGTGCCCTAAAAAACCCAGAAAGGCTGCTCTCAAAAGCCATGATTTTCTCTTCATGGTGCATATGTTGTTTTCTTGGTCTCAGTGATATGGTTTAATTTGAGGCCTGGGGGCCTGGGCAGGGCAAATTAAGGAGCAGACGGAGCGTGAGCTGTAAAAAGGGGTTTCATTGGTGTCACTTGCCCTGATGAACACAGGTTGGTTTTGCTCTGAGGTTGTGTTCTTGCAGTTTGGAGTAAACATCAAGTAAGATCAAAGATCTCTCCACAGTCCGTGTCTTAATTTAATTCTTAATTCGCATTTATCAAAACACATATAAAATGTCTCATGATAGTGACACATAGAATCATGGGATGGTTTGGTTTGGAAGGGGACCTGAAGATCATCTAGATCCAGTCTTGGACATGAGGTTTGTAAGCACTTCAGGACTGCAATAAAATGCATCAGGTGCTGAGCAGCCCAGTTGGAGACCCGGTTGTTTCGGTGGAGTCCTCGAACGAGCAGCACAGAATCAGGGCCCAGGAGCAGGGGTCACACTTCACTCCATTGGGACAACCCCAGCAGCCTGTTCTCCTCCAGGAAAGAGCCAGTCAAGGGGAATCTTCCTCTGGAAGCTCAAAGTCAGCCCTGAGCCATCGTGCTCAGACCCACAGGAACTTCACATGTTCCATTCCCAGCGTTCACCTTGAGGTTGGCCTGGGTTGTTCTCAGCTGGAAGCTGCTGTCTCCTCCTCGAGGAACTTCTCCAGGATGCAAGAGTGAGGTGCAACCTCACACCCACACAGAAGAGTGTCCTCCTCACCTGCAGCACCACCACCCTGACGTGCTGGACAAGTTGCTGGTGGGCACCTTGCAAAGACAAACAGCGGTGGAAGTAGCTGAGCTCCACGTCCATGAGGAAAGGAAAGAGCCACGTCTGTATCGAGGAGGAACATCTGGGCTATTGTCAGCATCTTACATGCATTTACTTAATTGCAATCTTGAATGAAATTGTCCGTCGTAAAAGATGCCTCGAGAATTTTGATCTCAGCTCTCTATCGGCAACGTATGTTCCTATCGTTTGTCTTAATTTTATTTCACTACCACTAACTGCAGACACTACTTCAGAAATATTTGGAATTTAGTTTTAATTGTACAGCTTTCAACTCACGCAACATTTCTCTTTGTGTTGAAAGCATCACGGTGATTTATCCTCATTATTGTGTAAATAGGTTTCGGCAGTTCTCAGTAAATAAAACAAAGAGTGACAGGAGGAGAAGGGGGAATTTGCTTTCCTACCAATTAGAGTAGCCTTAGGCAGTACTTTTAAGAGGAGATAAATCCTGCAAATCACTAAAATGATCCTGTCACATGCACCAAATATTAAAATCACACAGCGGCGCACTTCATACAGTTTGCTTTGGTTTAATGAGTTGGGGTGGGCTTCGTCATGAGGTTTGCATCTCGCAGTTGGGGACTGCTGATTGACAGTGAAGATCATGCCCAACTGCAGCTTCCTAACCAGTAGGGCCAGATGGAAAATCACAATTCATGTTTAATATGCAGTTTTTCAGCTAACGAAAATTCCCAAATTGTCTCCTCACCTCCTACCTGAAATTTTTTTCCCATAATAAATGCAAAATATGCTTCATATTAGCCAAGAGTGGTTTTTTCCCCCTTCCAGCAAGTTATTAAAAAAAATCCTGTATAAATGATCCCTATTAAGTGAACAACCTGTTAACTTCTTCAGTTATGTAAGTTATTAGAAGATAAGTTTACAAAACATCTGTTGTCACACTTAGGCACTTTTCAAAGTGAGTAAGTGGCCTGTCAGGGTAAGGAGAAGATCACAGAAAAAGAAGACAGTTTCAAACTACTAAACAACTAAAGGAAGGCTTTATTCTACTGAATTTTGGGGTCCTGTACCATGGTGGTGAGGATGCTGTGGCACCTTTATGGCAGAGAACACAACCTGGTGAGGCCTTCAAGGGCATTTGTAGCCACTGGAACAAAACATGGTGATGTAACATCATGTATGTAATAAAGAGATGGTTGATATCAGGTTTTTAATGACAAACAAGACATAGCAGACACATTGCATGATGCCATAGGATCCCTTATAACTCACAGCCTCAGTGTTATAGCTGTGTCCTATTTTCAATTATTATCTCCCCCTCCACTGTTCTCCTGCAGTCAAGTTTTACACTCTGACATTTATACTTAGTATATTGAGCAATGATTGTTACCTTGTTCCAGCATTTTTTGTGCAATGCTTTATGAGAGTGGAACTAAATGTATGACAGGAACCCCAGTAACCTGAGACCCTGGGTCAGTAATGTATTAAAACAAAACAAGACACACATGGCTTTGGCACAGCAAGAAATCATGCAGGAATGGGGACTGAGACAGGCTGAGATAAAGAAGGCCCTACCTAACAGCTGCAATTATAGCCTTCGTTATATGAGTCAATCCATTACTGCATATAGGCTTGACAAATTACCATAAATGCCACGCCAGAACAACAGCCAAGTAATTTAGCTTCATACTGGACACTTTGAAAGTTGGTACATCTAAATATCGCAGTGAGGGCTAATTAATTAATCAGTCTTGTTGGTGGTGTAATGATTAGCATCTTTGTTTGTTTTCTTTTTTTAATTTAAAAACTCCCTCCAACTAAACAACTGGCAAATTATGATTATAGCAGTTAGAGGATAAAATCATTGATCTGTGTTCTCGCTCGAAATGGAATTGCACATCAATTTGTAAATGTCCCAAAATAAATGCAAGTTTTTCATTGCTCCTTTCAACAATGTAACTCTGCAAATTAAAGACTTTACACTAAAGAAACGCTCACTGTCAACTACCCACCAGGTAGCAAAGGCCTGCACAACCTCCACATAATATTGATTTATAAGTATTAAATTGTATGGTTCTGTTTTATCACTTTCTCATATGTAGAGTAGCTGTCCTGCTCCACGTCCAGGATGGGGAATGATGATTAACATTACCTCACACATTTACGTTCCCTGAAAAATATGGAGCACCGTGACTTCCACAGGGCACATCTTCCCAACCTTGCCATTTATTAAGTCAATGTCTTATCAACCTCCTCATAGACATTTTCCCCATCACATTTAAGCATTTCAGAATTAACAGCACTGCCCTTCCAGGAGGTGAAATTACCTCTGTATCTATTGCTGGGCTTCAGCCAGGGTGGAACACAAAGAGGCTGAAACCAGCTCAGCTGGGCTGGGTGTTGTCCTGACCACCCAGGTGGGGTTTAGCACTGACCACCACCAGGGTGTGGAGACCTCTGGGCTGGCTCTGCCTGGCCCAGGTCTGCTCCAGCCAAATATTCTCGAAATCTTATTTAGGTTTTATTTGGTGTTTTCCAAGGTTTTCCTCCGTCCCACCTCCCAGTTACCCTGCACAAACAACAGTGTTTCATAGCATGGGCCACCCATGGTCCTGCCAACAGCAGACTCCAGGTGAGAACCCAACACACCCACAATTAAAACTCCAAGTGGCTCTTACACAGTGAGCCAGGCAGGGAAGGACCTGCAACGCTGGAAAACTGACTCTGACACGTCCAAGATGACACAGGAAATATGTGACAGAAATAGACATAAAAACTCTATTTGAGTCTAATCAGCAGGACCCAACTGGAGGTCTGATTCCTTCTTTCCTGCTACCTCAGACACTGAATGCTCCCCAATTTCAGCAGTAAATGAACAGAAGAAAGTGAAGAGAAGTCTCCTTCACCACACAAGCCCAATTTCCACCTTCATAAATATGCACAGTGGGCATCATTACACAGAAAGGGTCCTGGATGTCAGAAGCCATCATGCAGATAAAGACTTATCAGATCCTGTGTCCATAAAGGGCATAAAATTAGGTTAAACCAGACAACTCTAATGCTGTTAAAAACAAAACTGTCAGTGTTTGACTTCCCACCTTAAGATATTTCTCCACGTAATTTCCTACTCTTAAAACTGGAATTTACAAATGTTGCTACCTGGAACCATCCAGCCTCCTCTGTGAAACCTCAGGAGAAGCAGAGCTCCCAGAGATCTGTCCCCCAGCCGGTAGATGGAGGCTGGGAGGCTCCCAGCCCACTGGTGGGGTGTGTGTTTGCCTTTGGTGCCGCCGGGCTCTGGTAGCTCAGCACTTCTCACATGACAACTTAGTCTAATTGAGTGGGACAAATTATCTTACAATGGACTCTGTGCAACAGCAGCAGGACTAAATCTATACTCCAGCTAACTCTGAACACATGATTTAGCCATAAGAGACTCACAGCATTGCCACGACTATTCACTAAAAGCGAAGGGAAATTAAATATCAAGAAACTGTGCTTTCAGTTCCAGGGAGCAGCACGTCCATAAGACATGAGCTCAGAGGTAGAAAAACAGTGTTCTTCTTGCACAGCCTGTAGTGTGTCTCTGTCTGTGCCCCTGACTCCTGGCACCACGATCCCGTGCTCCACGCTGCTGGTGGTGGAGAGCAGGGGAGGAGGGATGTTGCCTGGCTCCCAGCAGGAGTGCTCTGAAGAGGAGCCAGTGCTCTGCCCTCCACCCTGCAACCCAGTACCTGCGAGTCAGGAACAGCCACCAGAAAAAAAATCACACTCTAGCATTTAAATTCATTATTGGCTCTTCTCCCGCTCTGAATTACCCAGAGTATCAAACATCTACTTTTGTTATTTGATGCTAATCCTGTTGGTAGAGCTCCAGTTCCAGAGGATATTTAGCCTGACTGATGTAGCCCTCTGCACCTTTGACTATCCCTATCCTTTGTAAGAATAGAATCTTTTTGATGTTAAAGGTGAGAAATTTAAACGAAGGCTTGAAAACACAAGTACTGACTTTGCTGACTCATAATCTTTAATAAAAGGAGAGGTTGGGTACTAATAAAAGGTGACACTGGGAGCTATTGGACAGTTGTCATTTGCCATCAGATGTGGCACTTTACTGCAGGTTTTCTGGGTCTTTCAGGTTTTGGAGTTTTTTTAATTTTTGGGCAATTGGTGGTATCTGTGACACTAATTTGCGAAAACTATTTTGGAGGAGCTCACTTTGTGCACGTGAAGGAGATCAGTGTTAGTCCATCCATCCATGGAGCTTCTAGGAGTTTTTTGTGTGTACATCTCCTTGTACCCTGACCACAGACATTACATTAGGGCAAATAAATAAAAGAGAAAATGATTAAATTATTATTGCACGTATTTCTCACACCACTGTTGGGAGTCCTTAACAAAAGCAGAGTATAGCCACTGCCTCAAAGAAAGCTCTGCAGGGGAAGCTCTACTTCAAGAGGAGTTGCTCACTGTCATGTTGATATCAATTCTTAATTTGTATTTATGGAAACACCTTGAAAAATACCTTTATTTACATACCAGCGTTAACACAAACCATGTCCTTTAAAGATACTACATTAAACACCATGAAAATTCTTTCACTCAAGTTGTCTGACCAAGTTGCTGCCCACACCAAACCATCTATTTCATTGGATCCATATTTTTGGAATGGGTTCCTGCTCTTGTTTCTTAGTCCCTGTCTTGTTGCAGAATGAATGCTAATCCATGACACAAATCAGCCTGAAACTACAGAGCCAGAACTATGTGTTTGCTGAAAGGAGAATTCCTGGAGGAGGGTTTGGGACAGTGAGAAGGGGGAGATGGGAGTCCTGCTGAGCTGTATCCAGCCAGGAGATTTTACTAATTTTCCACTCTTTCTCATTGCCTACTTCTTTTCTTCCCAAAGAACAGTTAAATTCCAATGATGCAATTTTTACTGACTGGCCTACTTTCCCAGGAGCGTGTGCTGGGCTGTGGTGGCAGCTCTGAGTGCTCCCCCTCAGCCCTGCTCAGCATCACCCACCTCATCATCACCACTGGCCAGGCTGCAGTCACCTCTTTAAATTCTGCCCCTGCACTAAAGGAACCTGCCCACGGCTCACCTGGTTTGCAAAGGAGCTGCAATGCAAAGCAGAGCCCAAACTGGCCCTGCTCCTGTGCTTTGTAGTGCCATTTCTTTATTAATTTAATACCTCTACACTCAGCTGTGGTGCAGAATTCAGGATTGATTCCTACACTGATTTCCACAATATGATTTACATAGGAGCTGAGTGTAAATTTAAAATAATTTGGACTGAATGATCCTTACTAGAATAGATGGCCTCAAGAAAAGGATGGAAAATAAAAGCAGCTTTAGTCAGAATCTAAGCAATTTGCTGCCAAACACAAGCAGCATTTCCCCAGATTATAATTTACACTGTATTAACTGTCAAGAGTACTTTTGAGAAATATAGATAACAATTCAGATGCAATCGATAGGGAGTGACAGTTGATTTTAAAGCTTAATGCAAGACAAGAAAGAAATGACTGGGGTATCAGCTCTGGAAGAATAAATTTGTTTTGTATTTGATTTTTGTGTTAAATTTATTACTGCCAAGAACAGCTCTCTTTCAATAATATTAAGAACAAGATTGTGAAATTGCAACATGTTTGTCTCCCACAGTTTTCACAGCATATCCAATATAAAATGATGCCCCTTCTCAGTACTATAAATAGATCAAATTAAACTGCTATATATATTCCTTTTCTAGCTGCACTGTTTAAGTAAAGTGCAAAAAACCTCTGTACCTCCCCTAACTTTTCATAATTATCATTGGGGT
>NC_092466.1:1455000-1467500 GCF_047495875.1 Pithys albifrons albifrons | reverse complement strand
CCTGGTCTTATCCTTTCCTTTGGCACAATCCCCGGTACAAACGCGGCTCTCTTCCTTACGATCCTGGTTTAATGAGTGCCTGGCTAATCCAGTAACTTTTTTACTGTCTAAAAATAGCAACAAAGGTTTAAACATGAGCAACTATGCAGTAGAATGGGAAAAGCAATAAAAATGCTTAAATACCTACGTTTAATACAGTGAAATTAAATCACTGTTTTTTCAGCTGCCACTTAAAGCTGTTGCTTAGAAATAGACAATAGTAACAAAAACGTCAGCTTGGGCTTTTCTTCCCATTTTTGGAGCACATTTTATCCAAGAAATAGCCTGTACTGTATATTTTAGCTAAAGAGTGGCAAAGGTGGCTCAGAGCCTGCCACGTGTTCCTGCCTGCACTGGCCTAAGCACAAGGATGCTGCAGCATGGCAAAAGGACATTTTCCCATTTTTTTCAAGCTGTTCTAAGAGGAGAAAAATTCTGGATGGACAGACAAGCAGATGGACATTCAGCTGATGAACACTGCCCTGCTGCATATCAAACCAGGAGCAATTTGCCACCACTGTTCATTTTTCAAACACAATTAGTTTGCAGCAACACTATTGACCAACTACTGCTTGTTTGCTCAGCGGTGGGGATGAGTTACTGCTCTGCCACGCACCATCGAGGCCAGGGAGCTCCCTAATTCTGGCCAGAATCACCTCCCTGCACTCAAGACCATCTCCTCAAGGCCAGGACAACCTCCCCACATCCAGGACCACCTCCCTGGGCCCAAGCTCACCTAGACAAGCCCAGAACCACCTCTCTGCACCCAGGATCACTCTCCTGTGCCCAGGAGCACCTTCCTGTGCTCAGGAGCACCTCCTCATGTCCAAGACCATATTCTTGAGTCCAAAACCACCTTCCTGAGCCCAGAACCACCTCTGTGCACCCAGGACCATCTTCCTGCACCCAGAACCACCTCCCCATGCCCGGACCCCACCTCCTCTGTGCTGACACTTTGGGCTGTGGGTTCTCAGGGCTCGGTCTGCATTAACACCCAAGGATCCTGGATTCCCACCAGCCTCATTAGCTCTGGCAGCCCAATTAACTCAGGCCGGTGGCAACTCCTTGTGTTTGCTTTGTCTTTCCCGAAACGCGCAATCTCCTCCCTGAGTTAACGAACACAAATACGTGTTGCAAAAACAGAGGGAATTTGTCCCAAATTATCCGAGGTGGTTTCTGGGCCCTGCTGGGGAAGCAGAGGAACTCCCAGCCTGGTTTCCGAGGGCTGGGAGCAGAGCCCTCCTCGGCGAGGCACAGCAGCAGAGGCTGGAGCGACTTTTATTGCTATTGTTTGTCTACAAATCTTCCCGTGCCAAACCCCGACGTTGTCCAAGGCGAGCTGTTTGCTATTAATGACTCATGAGTACAATAATGCTGCCGGCCCCCTACGAGGTGTTTTGTCAATGCACTTAAATTTCTTAAGTCTCAAACTGTTGCTATTTGTTTCCCTCCATCCCCCAGCACTTTGCACAAATGTCTGTGGAGTACCCCGGCTCCAAAACCCTTCACTCTCCGCGCTGACCTTTGTGCTCTGGAAACAATTACTCCTGGAAAGCCTGTCAATATCATTATTTTTACAAGAAATCAATACGCTTCACAAAGTTAATGGGGGATTCAGGCAGCAAGCGTTTACCTTCTTACTGTCAGTGGTGCAGCGGGCTGTGCTCTGGCACAGATGACAGATTCGCCCAGACACCGAGCAGACAGTAAGCAATGGATGTAAAGGAAAAATAGGCTGCAAGCAGGCGTGGAAAACGTCAGCTTCTGCAGGCATCCATGCTCTAACGAGCCAAAGATGTCAGCCTCTTGTAGTGTCCACTCTGGAGCAAGCAAAGAATACAGGGAGCTAATGAAAGGGGGATTAGGGAACGGCTTCCGCTTCACAAATAGAAATAAACCGGTTTGGAAATGCTGGGGGGAAATGTCTAGCAAGGGGGTTCCTCAGAGGGGTTGGAATTGCTCAGCTGGAATTGCTTCTGCTGAAAAAAAAAAGTACGTTCTACAAATTTAGTCTGTAGGTTGAATTAACACCCTTAATTCTGGGAGTTTTGGTAAGGTATGAGAGAAGCAAATTTTGCCATATTTAGCTCAATTTCCTCTACAGAAGTGTAAGGTCAGAGGGATACTTTGTATGCATTGAATGAAAAAAAAATTAAAAAAAAAAGAGAAGGAAAGGGATCACTGCAGAAAAGATGCTAGAGTTATTTATTTTTATACTAATAAAAGGCTTGTATTATTTAAGGATATTTCCAAAATATTCGCAGAAGCTTTAACCAAGCTATCCACTTTTCAAAGGTTTTATACTAAAAGGGCAATAAAACCACAGAAAAGGAAAAAAAAAAAAGCGGTTTTAATGTGTTCAATGAAAACCGGGAAATATTTTAAGGAGTTGCCCATGACAGAAAGGATGCTCCGGGCAAGCCCTGAGCCCAGCAGGGCTGTGAGAGGCCCCGAGATGCCCCGTGGCAGCAGCCCCTGAGCTCCGCGCTCGCAGGAGGGCACCGAGAGCTGCGTTTCCATCGCAGCCTTTCCCTCCCGGCCCAGCTCTGCTGTTCATTCCGCGCCCAGAGCGCTGCCAGCGCCGCCGGACCAGCCCTGCTCCTGCCACAAAGCAGCTGCGCAGCATCCCTGCCTGACGTCACTGCTTGCCAGGGCTCAGAGCTCCCCAAATCACGGCACAAACAGCAGCCTGCTATTAGCAGGGGGGGCTCTTTTCTTAATTAGAAGGGACTGGGAGTGTGGCGAGCGCGCCCCGCTCCCCATCTCAAAGGGGGGGGGCCAGATGACTTCAACACATGGCGGGGGTTAAAAAATGCTAAGAAAAATTTCTTCAGCTTCCTCTCGCTGCTATCAACAGTTTGGAATTTACACTAGCGCTTTACATCATTACCCCAGTCGTTCACAGCTTTTTAAGGCTTTAATGCAAACCACATGCAGAACCGGGCCCTCCCCGGCAGCGCTGGAATGGGTGGGATGGGAACCGGCGGGGAGGGGAAAACCAACAAACAGATCTCTTGTCTACAAAGCACAACTCAACACATTTTTCATGCATTGTGGGCTTCTCCAGAAGCAGCAAGCTGTTTAAAAAAATACCTGGCCCAAATTGAGCATTTGCTTGACATGATGGAAAAGTGAGTGCTATTTTCTGTTATATTGCCCCTATTCTACATCAACAAGAATATATTTTTTTTTTGCTGTTCCCAACTGATTTCACAGTAGTGAACTCCGTTTATGAATTATCTGACACATTTCTTGCAATTCTTCTGACAACAGTGCTCAGTGGAAATTTCAAGGCACCTCTCTTCTGACAAGTAGAAATATCAATATTTGAATAAATTGTGGATTTTAAACTTCTCACTCTGATGCACCACAGCAAGGAAGACTGAATTTTTCTTTTACTGGGTCTAATCCCCTTGAGCCTAAAGGAAGAAATCTGTATGCAGCGTTTCATTACAAGAAAGCTGTACTGAGTGACATTTGAAGCACACATCTAAGTCGACCTGATGAAGTTTACTTCCTTCAAACAACAAATAGCAGCTTTGTATTATTTCCCCTTCTTGGGGGAAAAAAAAAGCAAAAGCATGATGTCTGAGCAAAAAGCCGAAATGTTGATTCACAAATTGACAGGCCAATCTTTAAACAAATGTGTTTCTTGGGGGAAAAATGCAGCTTTGTTCAAGCTGAGCATTTTTCTTGTGCCTGACAGAAGCATTCCGGGGCTGATTAGAAGGAACTTGTTAGGGCTCTGTCTCAGACACTCTGACTCCACTTTTTAACAAGCATGCAAAGAAAACAACATAAAGATAACAAAACATTGTCATTACCATCTATGGGCTCTATTTGGGGTGCTTTTTTCCTTTTTTTCCCCCCTTTTTTTATTTTAATGCTTACACTCTGAAATTTCTCCCGGCTCATCTTGCACCAGCCTTGCCAGCCCGTGGGTGTTTGGGGCTCCTGCCCTCACCCCGGGAGGTGTGGGGCTCCTCCTCGCTGCCCAACACCCTGCAAGGCCTCCAGATGGAGGCAGGGAACTGCAATCCTCCTGCCAGAGCCCTCCCTGCCTGCCCACGAGGTGCCCAGGGTGGCACCAGCTCAGCTCGCCTGGTGTGCCAATAGACATTGTCAAAAAACCTTTGATAAATCACTTATCAAAACTTCCAAGCAGTCCCAGGGTTGTCCTCACATTCCCTTTAACTCTTTGTCTGAAGGGTCTTGTGTGCCAAAACCAGTTAAAAGGTCTCAGTTTATCCTCTCTCAGCCAAAAGAGCAAGTTGTGAGTCTTGATGGCTTTGCCCACAGAAGTCTTCTCTGTGATAAAACAATTCTGGCTGAAGTAAATTGGAAAATTCATCTCAGCAAAGAATTTGTTTTACTGGTGAGGTTGGACAGCGCTTGGAGAAATCTGGACTAGTGGAAGGTGTCTCTGTCCATGGCAGGGGCTTGGAACAAGATGGTCTTTGAGGTCCTCCCAACCCAAACCAGTCTGAAATTCCATGATTCTCTGAACAGGCCAATTCCTTGGTATGGGGGGATTTTGATGCCCCCATATTTACAGACCCCCTCTCATGCCCATTGTACCTCCAAAACCCTTAACAGTAATTATCAAGATAGCTGAAATAAGAGGGAACAGGTATGAAGATCTGACTAGAGAGGTTTCTCCTCAGGCTGTTGAGTGGGGAAATCTGGAGGACGGGAACACTCCATAGAAGGAGCATTAGAAAAAGGAAAATTTTTGCTGAGACAGCCAAGAGGTCACACCTATGAAAATATTTTAATCCGTATGACTACAGTCCCATGTTACTAAATTCACACTGATGGAGGTAAGAAAACTGTCCAGAATTTTTTTCTCATGGAAGCAAAGACAGTTTTAAGGAATTCTTACACTCAGTTGGAGGGTGGAGGCTCCATTGTGAGGTTTGTGTTTGGTCCTGGGATGCTGGAATGAACCACAAGGACAGGGACAGGGACATGGGCAGGATCTCCCCCAGAAATGTCTCAAAGAATGAAGTGAGTCCAAATGTCAGCCCTGGTCCAGATGTGATGGAAACCTCTCATCCTTCCATCTGAAACCCCACCTATACAACTGCAACATTTGTGGGAATACCTGAACTGTAAAAATGTTTCAGATGTAAAAACCCGCACTGTAGCTCAAGTTTTCTCCCTGAATGTTGGCACAAGGGTTTCCTGGGGACCAGGGCAGATCCTTGGTGCCACTGTCAATGAAAAATGGTGCTGTGGGGAATTTCTCACAATGTCAGAGACACTTGAACTCAGCAGACTTGGGCTCCTCTTCTTGTTCAGTCCCTGAGGTGGCACAGGGCCAGCCTGACACTGATCCATCTCTGCAGATGTAAAATAATCTCTTACAAAAAAGCCCAAACCCTGAGTACTTCACCTCTGCAATTATTATTTTTACAGTTTTAAGAAGGAAACATAAACCAGTACCTATGCACTGCAGTCTGAAAATTCTCAAAGCTCTTGGATTTGTTTGGCCTCCATTAATTCTTATTTTCATTGTCATACAGTTCATCTGATCTTCCTCAGTTCTGCTGAATGAAAGGGCTGATAAACCACTGGTGTCTTGCACATGTCTCTCTTCCTTTCAGGAACACTCTTGAATGTCTCTGATAACTTCAAGCCAGGGTAAATTCAGAGTCATGTGCTTGCAATTTATACTATCAACCTGCAGATTTTTCCCCTGTACCTTTCTGCCAGATTTCCATTAAGATTTATGCTACTGAAAAATATCATTGCTTTAAAACTATGTATTCAGGCATTCACACACTAATTTATAAATACAATGCAAATTATCAAGCTTTTTTTTCCCTTGTATCAGTGCACTATTCAAGTTGCATATTTTACCCTTTTCTTTCTTATCTTCCCTTTCTCCCTACTGAAGAAACACATGCAAAAGAGAGGAAGAAAAGCTTCTCCACTCGTGATGGGAATGGGACATTTCACAGAAAATGCTCTTTTATCCACTCTGAATGCTGTGCTGAGGACAACTGTGACAATGCAGCTCACCCCAATCACCTTGGAAGGTGCACTTGTGCTCAGGGAAGCAGCTGAGAAAGACTCCTCTGCCCAGCCAAGTCCCAGGGCTGCCCTGCAGGGGAAAACCTGTCTGGTTTTGGAGACCCCTTAAGAAATGTCACCAAAATTTCCTTTGGAGGGGAAAAAAAAAGGATAATTGAAGTCACAAATGGGGCTTTTTTTCTTTTTTCCCTCTCAGCCTTATGAAAGACAGTAAAACTAGTGTAAAATCAGTGTAACTTAATTGACTTTCCAATGCTAATTTATGCTAATGGAGGTTCTGGTCCATAGTTTTCACCTGGGAACTCAATAGCAATGAGTGATGGCTCCAATTAGTCATTATAATTGTGAGTTGCTAAAGCTAATATTAGTAGAACTGCATGACATTCTGGGTATCTCCCCAAACTTTCCCCATAATAAGCACTGCTCCACACAGCTGGATCATATTGAGCTGTAAATGTGTCTCAGCTGGGCATCCTGGGCTTTGGGGTCATCTCTGAGTGTTTGCAGAGGGGTCTCCTTCATCAAACACCTCTGGTAAGTGCCCACATGTCCCAGTCCAGTTGTAGATACAACCAGAAGTATTTGATGCTGATCCCCACATTAGGCAACTTTAATATCCAGGCATATATCAAATAGCTGGATATTTCATCTGATAAGATCCATCTTGGATAACTAACACAAGTTGTTTCAATCTGCATCTGCAAACAACCAGCTCTCCTTCAGCTTTGACCTTTTGGGTTGGGCATGAAGAACAATTTTCTCTGTGAGACACAGTCAAATTTCAGTATTTTACAGTAAAGTCTCTGAACTCTCTAGAGGAACTGCAGTGTCTCTGAGATCCTGGAACAGCTTCATATTTGTGTTTGGACAATGCTGTCTGGCACATGGTGGGATACTTGGGGTGTCCTGCACTGGGCCAGGAGCTGGACTTGATGATCCTTGTGGGTGCTTCCAACTCAGCATGTTCTATGATCCTAAATACATTAAATGAATTCAGATACTTTCATTCAAATGAATAAAAACAAACAAATAAATAATCTTTATGGTATTTTCCCCCTCTTGATTAGTTAGATATGAAATTTTACACCACCCATAAATGTTCACATTCTGCAGTGATGAAGAATTTCAAATTCAAAACCCTCAAAACTATTCACAGGACCCAGTTTAACAGATGGGTAAATTCAACAGATGAGTAAGTAACAGGTGGAAATGTTGGCACCTAATCTGAGGCAGGATTTCTGGGACAGATAAATGTCTCTCCATATCTTAGGACTCAGCAGTGAAGAACCTGCTAATGGTTTGATGACAGGCAGGAACTGTAATTTGCAACTTCAGCTTCTCAAAACACCCTTTCCCTGGAGATGGATGGGATGGAGATGGATGGGATTGCTGCCACCTCCCAGGCCTGACCCAGGCCAGGTCCACACCCAGGTGGGCATTGCTGGGCTGCATAAGCAGCATTTTGATGAGACTTTTACACCAAACTTTAAAACACGTCCAAAATAGCCACTCACATATAATGTCTTTATCAATTAAATTAGAACTTGGCCAATTTTTAAAGGAGGCTTCCTTGGAAAGGTGCTTTGTTCCTGCTCAGCCTTTGAAGTAAGTTCCCTGCTCACTGGGCCTAGAAAATGTGGTTTTCTTTGACAGAAACAGATGGAAAATGGATGAAATGCAGGTACCAACTGTGGGTATTATCTTGTTGCAGAGAGCTCAGCGTTGCCACCTTTCGCTGATGAAAGCAGAGATCATTGTTCATGAAGAAAGGACAAAACAAATGGATTAATTTTGTCCTTTATGCAAGACTGGGAATGTATTTCACATTCCTACAAACTCTCACAGTTTTCACCCCATCATCTCCACAGACAGCAACAGGCTGTTGTTCCCTCAGATACTTCAGTCTCACTTTCATGAGTAGGAACCTATCCAGGGAGTTTAATTAAAGTGCAGAGAGTAAAAAAAGGGAGACTCAATGTCAGCTCATTCAAAATAATTTGCTGAAGATGTTTTTCTAATTCAAGTGCAGCAAATTTAACTTGTATGGTGAACTCTCCATGTGTTCTTTCCAGCAGCATTAGCCAAAGACAACGTGGTCCTTCAGGGAGAATCACATATGACATTGTCACATGATTTACTCTCATCCTCTGTCCTTCACCTGTCATGAAGTTTTGTAAAGGATTTCAGAGCATCTCCATCTCTAAGTTACAGGGGGTTTTCTTTGTTGAAATAAAAATCAAAAGCTAAACCCTAAAGTGTAGAATCTAGATTCATTAACCATGAGTTAGACATCTGAGATAATAATTGATGAAAAATTGGTGAAGGTTGTCATAGAATCCCTGAATGGTCTGGGTTGGAAAGCACCTTGAAAATCATCTCATCCCACCCCTGCCATGGGCAGGGACACCTCCCACCAGCCCAGGCTGCTCCAAGCCCTGTCCAGCCTGGCCTGGGACACTCCCAGGGATGGGGCAGCCACAGCTTCTCTGGGCACCTGTGCCAGGGCCTGCCCACCCTCCCAGCCAGGAATTCCTTCCCAATATCCCACCTATCCCTGCCCTCTGGCAGTGGGAAGCCATTCCCTGTGTCCTGTCCCTCCATCCTTTATCCCCAGTCCCTCTCCAGCTCTCCTGGAGCCCCTTTGGGCTCTGGAAGGGGCTCTCAGGTGTCCCTGGATCCTTCTCTTCTCCAGGTGACCCCCCCAGCTCTCCCATCCTGTCCCAGACCAGACATGTAACCTGCTCATTGAAGTTGGAAACTGAGGACTGCACTGGATGTCTTATATAAAAGCTCATTTCACCTGGCTACAAGGAAGAGTGAGCTACATACTTATGATGGGTTTAGATAACATATTACTACTAATAATAAGAATCAAAACCAAATAACAATTATCACAATATTGATAATTCCAGTGATCTGTTGGTTTTTACAGGGCAGAAGGATTCAACACAGAGCACACACAGCCTGTACCACACACATAACTTATTTGCAGGTTTTATTTAGATGCATTTTGATAATAAATGAAAGAGAACCTGATTTCCTCCTCAGAAAGCTCTCTTGGAAACACTTGCAGTGGCTTTAGGAAAACCAGTCCTTGCTGGGGGATGGTTGCTCAGGGTTCTCCACGTTAAGGGGCACTCTGAAATTACCTAAGGCTTTCTCTAGGCTTGTTCCATTATGGCAGAAGTATTTACGTTGCCAGAAAGCTGTAAGTCAGCTGTGGAAAATGCAGCACTGAAATTCGCAGAGAAAGGACAAGAAAGATGACAAACTAAAGAGGAACAATAGTCAGCATCTGCCACAAACCACTTGATTTGGAGCGGAACAAGAATGTTCCTTCTCAGGGCTCTCTGTAATTGCAGAGGACTGAGAGCTCTGCAGAAGGGGAGGTACAACCAAGTGTTAAAGTCCTTCAGTTTTAGAGAGGATAATTTTATGTCGCTAGAAATAAAGATTTAATTTTTGTCCACAAGGACTTTTTCCCTGGAAAGCTTTAACAATAAGGAAAGAGAAGGTTCTATTCTTAGCTTATTTTGGCAACTAATCCAATTAGCAACGGTAGCTGATTGGAGAGCCAACCAACTGAAATGAACTTGCCTATAAATCTTATCTTTTAATAACTTCAGCAACTTCCTTGCATTTATTTTTTTCTCTGTCTATTTTAGAATCCATGGTTTCCTGGTCACCTCCATGTATTTGAGACCCTCTGTAGCTCCTTTTTTATTTTCCTCTCTATCTGCTGGCAGTGTCTGACACTGGTGTCACCTTCTATTTGGAACAGGGCACAGAGTGGAATGGGCAAAGGGATAGCCCAGGACTTTTTTGATGGGAACCTCTCCAATTCATCACTTTTTATTCTCTTTCCATGCAGTTGTTGATCCTCTCACTCAGTATAACTTTGCTGCCTCTCCTCTTTGCTTTGTCTCATCTCCCTTCTATTTTTTTTGTCCTTATCCCAAATCCAGGCTCAATTGCTTTGCATCTTCCTTTCCAACTTTGTGAAAACAATTATTTTCCAATGTTGATCTTTCATTCAAGGATTGTGTTGTCCTTCCTATTCTTCCTGAACATTCAAACTGAACAACAAGGTGTCAGAGCACTTTCAGCAGGTCCTCAGCTAGGGAGAAACTCATTAATTAGCTGAGAGGGTTTCCCTGGGAGCAGAAGCAGAGGAGTGTGTCCCACTAGGCTCTCCCACTCCAAGGATATCAAATTCCCCAGCCCTATCCCTTCTCTGCTGTGAATAAAGAAATACCTTGTGAATTTTAAGGATCTTTAGTAGGAGTCCACAACTAAGTTTGAGAGAGTCTCTGCAGTGGATCTAAATATTACAAAGCTGTGAATGCCCCACAGGCGTGAGAAAATCATACCCAGAAAGCTGCATTTTACACCCTGAACAACCACTCTTGTACATTTTGTGAGTATGTAGCTAAAGTGACTTTGTACACAAGAACATTTCTCACATCACTGAAACGAATGAATGAATGAATGAATGAATGAATGAATGAATGAATGAATGAATGATTAAAAGAAATTATCAACAACTCTTGTTGATAATGCTAAAAATTATGAAAAGGAGAAGTCAGGACCTTGAAAGATGGGTACAGGAATGAAAAACCCTCTGCATGCCCCTTAAGTCTCCCTCAGCTAAACATCCTACCCAGGTCTACTCCCACCAACTTTTTGATAGGTGATGATTAATTCCATATGGCTCATTCTTCAGAGCCTGAATTTACCCCAGACTAGGCTTTGTGCATTTTTCTGCGACTGAAGTCCATAACAGCTGGATTTGGGACAGAGAAAAAGCACATTTATGTACATAATTTATGTACACATGTACATACATGTACAGGCTCTGAGGAACCAGACTCCAGACTTGTGTGCAGCATTTCCAACTTCATTCTTAATATCCCATTTCTAAAGCAGGGATATTTGTGTGACAAGGACACTGTTACAGACCCACACAGCAGTGATGAGCTCTGTGAAATGGCTCAAGGAGAAATTTGGGTGGGGTTTTTGGGGCCAGACTTGAATACCATTCAGTAAGTGAAGCATGAGAGGACCACACACTGAACAATGAAGGAAAAAATACAGAATAGAACTGAACGAAGTGGGGATTGTGCAGGGGAGGAAGTCCTGTTTCTGATTATGGAACAGAACCCAATGTCCTTATGGATATGCCCAGGGAGCCCCAGGAAAGCTTGCAGGGGTTACCTTTATTACAGCATCTGTGTTTGCTGTTCTGCTAAATGCTTGTCTTTGCAACCTTAAGGGTGTGCTTTGAATGTAATTGTTTATATGCTAAAAAGGAGCAGACAAGAGAGAAACTAGGCCCATTAGTAAATGAGGAAAGGAAAAAGATTAATGACAATTCAGAAATAACTAGAACTGATTTGACACTGGGGATCTGCCCCAGTTACAGCCTTCAGGGCCAGTCACCAGCACACCACCAGCAGCTCCATAAAGCAAATCAGGAGCTCTCCTGCCACTGTTGTGAGCTGTAGAAATCAAGCAATTTCTTTTGCAATGTCTATTTATGTTTTTGTCAGCCAAATTTTGTATTTTTGGTGGGAGGTAGGTGGTATCAGTCCCCATGGAAGCCTGAAATTCTTACTGACAAGATCAAACCCACCCTCGAAAATGAGGAAGTTTTATTTTTTGCAGGAGAAAAAATTGCACAGATTGTAAAAATTGCACTTCCAGGCAGCTCTTGGGAGGCCATGTATGGTGAGTGGCCAGTATTGGATGTGCATGCCATATGCATTATTGAGTAAAGTGAACATGCAGCCAATAGCTGGTTTAGAAATAATGAAGTGTGGTGGTAGGAAAATTAGCAAAAGGTGAAAAAGTTGATTCTTGAAGCTGGATGAAAACAGCAAAGCAGGTGTTTGCTTGGCTCAGTGACAAACGAGAAGGCGCCTGGAATAAACATCTAAAAGAAGCCAAGGAAGCAGTGGCTTCATGGGGAGGTGAGGAGGTGTTACAGCAGGAGGAGGAGGGAGAAAAGGAAGAAAAATGTAGAGAAAGATGCAGGAAAATACTAGAATTATGGAAACATTTAGGTTGAAAAAGACCTTTAATATCAACAAGTCCAAACATACACCTATTGCTGCCAAGGCCACCTCCAGGCCATGTCCCCAAGTGCCACATCTACATGGCTTTTAAATACCTTGGAATGTTCTGGCTGGGAACAGTGACAGAAGGAGGTGTGCTGCCTCAGACACCCAAAACTGGGCTGCACAACACCCCAGGACCATGTGCAGGCAGGAGCTGCTCAGAAGGGTCCCCAGAGGGATTCCACCTCTCTGCTCCCACCAGAGCAGCTGCCAACTCTTCTTCCACACAACACCCCATTGCCAGGCTGCTTCCAGCTGCCAGACTGGGAATGGCAGGCACTGGGACTGGTGTGTACAGGGGGACAGGAG
>NC_092466.1:1445000-1450000 GCF_047495875.1 Pithys albifrons albifrons | reverse complement strand
GGGTGACCCTTGTGGGTCCCTTCCAACACAATTCCACGATTTTATGATTGAATTCCAAGAGAGGCTCTGGGACCACCAACTCTTCTTATACAGCTTGAACTACTCAGAGAGCAACACCTACCCCCATAGGCAGATATTGATAATCTGTTAATTAGAGAATAGGCATGCTAATGTTAAGGCTCTTTTCTTCAAAAGCCACAAACAGTGAATATTCTCACACCAAAGAACTCAGCCATGCAGCAGAGAGGAAGTGACCATCTCAAAAATATGTCCAACTTATGTAGAACAATATATTGTCCTGCCACCATTAATTGAGAACACGTGTAGGTAAGTACACATTATCTGCTTAAAACCCATAAAATCTTGAAAAACTAGTGAATTAATATTGCAAACAATGAATCAGCACATCCTCCCCTGGCTCTGTGTAACAGTGTCCTCTCAGAGCTGCACCAGGACAGCAAGAGTTGGACAGAAAAGCTTATGCAGAATGAAGTTTAAAATTGCATGTTTTACTGCTGGTTTGAAAGATTGTTTTGTAGACTGACAGTGCAATCAAACACAGTAGCAGTGGCAATGTCAAAGTGCAAGTCAATAGCTTAGTTAGATGTTGTCTAATAGAAATGAGTAACAGCAGTGGAAGGCAAGGGAAGACTCACTCGAATCCAAGGGTCTGGCTTGTGCTCCAAGCAATTACAGACTGTTGAATCAATGGGGGAGAAAGCAAGGCAAGATGTTATTTAGTATGGCCATGGCTCATAAAATCAACCTGTTGAAGGATGGAGAAAGGGAGAACTTTGGGGTGGCAACCAGTAAATCCCAGTTTGGGTCATCTGGCTTGTGTCAGGCTGCCAGAGCAGGAGCTGGGGAGAGGGAAGTGACCCAGGAGTCCCAACACTGAGGAGAGATAATGCTCAATTCCCTGCAGTGTCTGCATCTGATAACCCAATTATCCCCAGTCTATTTTTTCAAAGTCTCTTTGAACCTGTGACCCACTACAAACAAAATGTATTTGTGTTGTTCTTAACTGCTAAACTCTGAAACAACAAAGGACTTGGGGGAGAGTTGCCAACTTGTGTATTTCTTCAAGGTCTACAACAATTACATTTACATCAATCCAGTGTATTATTTTTAAACGTGGTATTTTTTTTTTCATCTGGAAGAAGTTGAATGGCAAAAGTGATTAAAATACACTGTTTAGGATATTTAAACCCTTCTGACTAAGCAGAAATAAATGAAGCCAGGAAACACTCTGCTAGAGCATTTAACATAAGTTAAAAGTGACACTTGTTATGCAGCAAATGCTGGTCCAGCTGCTCTTGTTATTTATTAAATAGCACTTTTATTTTGGACAAACACATCAACTTTGCTAACTATTTCCTGCTAGAATTTATTCCAGTAATATATGTATATTTCAACAACATTTTCTTCTGGAAGTGATAGTTTCTGCCAGGAAAGAAGTTTCAGCCCCTTAGGAAAAGCAGCACTTCTCCAAGGCTGCTTTAACTCCAAGGTTGCTCTTACAGCAGCTGCAGACACTGGGACTTGCTCTTACATTTATTCATTTATTTTTCTGTCCTCTACTTTGCCTTTTTAAAATATATAATTATGTATAAATAAACAACTGGGTTGTCCACACTCCTGTGCACACGTGTGTGTCACACTGTCAGTGGAGGAATATGAGGGACACATCTTAAGGAGCAGAGCATGTCCAATTTATACCTGCAGTTAATTAAGGCTGTGATTATTTGGGAGCTCAAATGATGTCATGCCAAGCCAGAAGCATCTTTCCACAACCAGAACCCAGGAGAGCCAAGTAATCTGAAAATTATACCGCAGGAATCACAGGTAATCAGTAGGACAGTTTATCACAACAGGGCAAATTAGGGTGGGGTTATTTTTGCTGAGTAGAAGCTCTCCTGAAGCCACAGAAAAACACAATAAAAACCCCAAGGTTAAACCAATGGTGGCTCAGCATGCAAAGAGCTGTGGCTGAGAGACAACTGGTTTGTAACCCAAAATTATTGTGAAGTTTAAATGACACACTAAGGGGAGTGTGTGAGTGCTGGTTGGGCACAGACACCACTTGATGTAAAGTAGATTTAAAAACCCCAAGTGTCTGCACTTTGCTTCTGAACCCACACACACGGAATGACCCACACAGACGTGTTAGCACACAGAATAAAATTTTATATTGCCTTCAGAAGTCAGATCAATTGTTAATTCTACCATATGTTCAAGCATATTCTGTTACATTACTGTCTTCAGAAAAGCTCGTGGAATAGGAGGGAATGTGTGAAAACATCCATGCTGTGCCAGTAAGTAGTTATTTTATGTTTGTAATTTTAGTTTTACTGACTTTGGGCCTAATCCAGTACTGGGAGCCACAGCTCTGCTTCGTTAGAGAGCTGGGAGGGGTTTTTGGGGCTACATGGGCTGTTTGGTGTGGAGGAAATCCAGAGTTTCCTACCAGGATGTGCATCTCCCTGGGGGCGACCTGTTGGTGTGGGAGGGCTGGTGGCACCCAGAGGTCTTTCAGGACCTTCTGGTGGCCTCCCTATGCTGTCCTAAACACACAGCTCATCTCTCAGAGCAGGGTTTTAGCCATGGCTCGAGAGAGTTTGACCAGCAACATCCAACAGCCAGAGGAGACACCAAGCAATGGCTCCAAGGGTTATGTTAATATAAAATAAAACTATGTTATTGCTTAGGTAGGGGTGTGTCTATGAAGGCACACATAACACCAGGGGCTCTAACTAGATGGTCTGTAAGGTCCCTTCCAACCCAAACCATTCCATGATTCCATGACAACCAGATGCAGGACTATCGTGCACATGCACATGTAGGAACCTACACCATGGGTGGCCACAAGCCCCTCTTCCTCATGACCCGGGGTCAATCTACCTGGCCAACTTGCCAGAGCAGACCATCCCACACTGCCCATGGCCCTGCCCCAGCACTGTGTGTCCCCCAGTCTCCTCCCAGACCCATGGCACAGGCACAGCTCCCTTTTCCCAGGAAATGCTTTAGGCCCCACCAGGCTGAAGACCTGCCCATACCCTCAGCCAAGTGGGATGAGCCCAGCACATGGTATGGGAGAGCTGAAATGGACAGTACAGCATCCAAAACCATTTCATCCCCCAGGAAAGCCAGTTCTGGACACTTGAACCCAATGAAGTCAAGAAGAGACTTTTTAGCAAGGCCTGTTGCAATAGCGTAAGATGGGATGTTTTTAAACCACTCAGGGCCAGTTTAGGTGAGATATTGGGAAGGAATTCTTGGCTGTGAGAGTGAGAAGGCCCTGGCACAGTTTGCCCAGAGAAGCTGTGGCTGCCCCATCCCTGGATGGCCAAGTTGGACAGGGCTTGGAGCACCCTGGGCTGGTGGGAGGTGTCCCTGCCCATGGCGGGGGTGAGACTGGGTGGTTTTTAAGGTCCTTTTCAACACAAACTCTTCTATGATTCTCTAATGACCACTTAGAAGCGATCAAGGAGGAGATGAAATCCCACAGCAAGGCAGGAGCACTTGTCTGCCCTGAGACATGGAATGGTGTCTCACTGGAAAAGCTGCAAGAGGCTCTCTAATGGTTCAGAGATGGTACATGAGGTAATTAATTTTCCTTTCCCTGTTGTTTGGCGTGCCAGGGAGCTGACCTGCACAGAAAGGACATCAGGGAGACCCAGACGAGCACAACTGGCTGAATCATCCTACAGACCTTCACAAACAGGAGTGGTGGAAGTCACACTTAGGTCACTTCCCAGACAGCAGAAAACTTGCACACACAGAAGCAAAGCAGGAGGTAATGAGATATGCATGATGTCTCCAATACCTTAACTCTTTCTGGGCTCAGGTCAAGCACAGTTGTTTACATGGCCATGTTTCTGCATCCTCAGCTTTAAAAAATGAATAAGAGCAGTGCAAACACCACCGTGTTCACAGTTGCATTTATTTTTCCTGTCTGTCGTGGAAATCTGGTCTTGCAAGCTGGGTTGCCGTAAGTAAATATGACTCTTATGCATAAAGAACGACATCATGCACATCTCAGACTGTCACCTACTGTCACACAAACCACTTTGGAGCTGTGGCTCCAAGATGGGCTCACACCCAAGGAGCCAAGGCACGGAAACCCGAAATCTCCACAGAGCCCCACAGCATCTGCCACAGCTACTGCAGCAACCACGGCTTCATCTAAGAAATCTTATTGACATGCTCCAACACATTAAATCTGCATTTCCACCCAGTCCTGTGCTCTGATTTTAGTTTTCAGCTGGCTTAGTCCTACCTCAGCTTGGGGAACCAGAGGGGAACCACTCCCTTATCCATGAAGATTGAGTTGCTCTCACACAGGAGCTGCTGGGATTTTTCCGTGTTTGCTTAAGTATTTTTAAGTCTACTCCTGACATTGGAAGAGTCTTTGGGCTTTCAGCACAAATGCAACTCTCCCTTATTTAAGTCATGTTTAATTAACAGTTATTTACTGCATTTTCCTGCTGTATCCTGGAACGTTCCCTGGGTAAACAAGTCAGGTCTCTCCATGAAACGGCGCTGCCTGAATCGCCAGCAGTGACTTGGGAGACTCAGCTTGCTGCTAAAAAAGCAAACTATTCCTTCAACACAAACAAGCCCAGTCAGAGGAACTGGCCCTTGCCAGACTGCTCTTCATTATGGCCACGTCTCCCCCAGCACTCCCAGTTGGAGGGGATTCCAGCAGCTTTCCACAGACAAATAAACAGCAAATACTTATGGGGGACAGCCTTGTAGAACTGATTCCTTAATCAACAGTTAAAGAAGCAAATTGGATTTGCCCTATCACAAAAAAATTAATTCCAGATTGCAGCTATTGTCTTAAGTACAAGAGAGTTGTCTTGTAGGTTTGGCTGGATAATTTCATTTTAAAAGTATCTCTAAAATTTGCCATCCCAGGGGGTTTGTGGTTTTCTCCATCATTATATAACTGTAAACTTCTGGATGTTAAAGATTGGATAATTTCTTTCAGATGGCCT
>NC_092466.1:1435000-1440000 GCF_047495875.1 Pithys albifrons albifrons | reverse complement strand
AATTAACTTCTTATTGCGCACGTGTCACAATAAAATGAGTTTATCCCACAAGTGAGGCAGCACCTTTGATTTTCAATAACTCCTTCAGCTGTCACGTTGATTTTTGTTCCGATATTCTTTCTCTTTTCTTTTTTTCAGAAACTTTTCCAAAGTGCAGCGGGAGTTTGACACGGAAGCCCTTGTTTGTATTCCTACTTTGCAAAAGCCTCCTTAAACACTGCTGGAGGCTTAGGCCAGGTTTCTTTATTTCCTCTTCTATTTCTTTATCATTAAGGCCAAGGAGTTTTTAGCGAGCAGAATCCTGCTAATCGCTTGCCCCAGCCCCCATGGCTTTGTTTCTGTCAAAATAGCTCCTTTCAGCGGCTGCAGAGCGAGCTGTCTGGGCAAATGAACTGCTCTTTCTCACCAGATGTGTAACCGTGTTTCGTCTTTCACGAGAGACAAGCTGGAGCCGACTCCTTCCGCTAGCTGGGCCTATGCTACATGTCTTACAACAACACAAATGTAAGCCCCTTCCTTTCCACACATGTTAAACTCATTTCCTCGTGAATTATTGGGAAAACACGGCGCTGTCCTCGCCGCCGTGCGCGGATGCTGCAGTTTGCTCCCCGCGCTCCTGGCACCGCCGCCACCCCACGATGGGCTCCCTGCATGCAGTTTGCTGCCTGGGAAACTTTTGGTGTGAAAGTATCACAGATTTCTTTTTCTTAATAATAATTATTATGTATTTTTAATTTGCCTACAGCCTCGCCACGCCAGGATCTCCAAACCCTGTGGAACAAACACGCTTGCCCTCTCCTGAGCAAATGCTGTTGACACTCTGGATATTTTCCGTGTTGGAGGGATAAGGGGAGTTTGTTCAATAACAAACCAAAACCTAGAACCGAGCCAGCTCCATTCTGTTTGAACCGAGCTGATACACCAAGGAACCAGTGAGTTTTCCTCCACTTAAAACATTAAAGAACCAAAACAGTTAACAGCAAACTCTGATCTCGTAAAGCCCAGAGTGCCTCTCAGCCTGTAAAATTCCCCGGCTCCAGCTCTTTTTTTTTCAGTTACATCTTTATTTTAACAGGGCATTAATAATGCCGGTATAAGGTTGTATTATACACGTTTGACCACAGCGGTTTTTGCGAGATTTGCTGTTAAGATAAACAGCGCACGGAGCTGCTCCGCTGGCAGCGGCACCGCCTGAATGGCTCTCATTTTCCTCAGCTCCGGCGGCGCTGCCAAGCGCAGTTTGGGTTCTCGCGTCCCCTTCCCCTCGCCCCGCTTGTCAATCACCCCCTGGCATCCCCGGTGACAATCTCCATCCTCCCAGCCTGGAATTTCCACCTCCTCCAGCCCCGGCAAAGCGCTCCCTGAGCCCTGCGAGTAACCCAACACCGGGGCTGCTCCCACCCCCGGCCCCCCGAAATCTCCCTGCGTTAGCAACGGAGCCTTATTAAACCCATTTCTACCACTTTGTGTTTCACAGGTTGTTTTTTTTAATTATCTGCTGTCTGAGGGTAATTATTTACTTCCTGGAAGCTCGCGTACCAGAACTCCGAGTTTGAAAGATTTTTCCATAACCTAATCCAATTCATCAAAGGCATCCTAACAGAATTACAGGCTCTGGCAGTATCTTTGCTTTTCACCTGATAAGGCTGCAGCAGAAGCCCGGGATGGTTTGTATCAGGGTTCCTCCTGGAGTATAGTTTTTGACAGCTTTGCTTAAATCCCTTCCCCCCCTTTTCCTCTCTCACAAAAGCACAGGATTTTATTATTCCCTCCTCCTACAGCCGTGCAATGCTTTGGGCTTCAAATAATCAAGTGTTAGACAGGGGCGGAAAGCGGTGCAGGAGTCTCACCCAGCACGTTTGGGATTTCCTTGGGAACAGCGCTCCCGGAGCCGTCCCCGAGCGCATCGCTCCACAGCATTCCAGGTATTCCCACCATGTGCTGAGCTGCGGGTTGGGCAGCGATCAGGAGCAGGGATTAAGAGGGAGCGATGTAAACGCCGTGACTCAGATGACCCGAGGGAAGGAAAGCAAAAGGGAGAAGGAAGCACGTACAAAGTCCTGGTTCTGGGGCGTTGCTGAGCTCGGCGTTGCTGAATTACGCAGATTACTTTGATTTGCCATTTTCTCCCTCTTTTTGTGTATATTTTAGGACCCAACGCGTGCTGTGTCCTCACCTTCCCCGGCACAGGAGATTTGAACAGGTGAGAGGTGTCGATACCTGTGTGCTACAAACCCCAGTCCAACTACCCCTGTCTGCAAACAGATCCCTTGCAGCTACACCCATTAATCTACAATAAACCACCTTCTTAAGGAGGAAAAAAAATCAATGTCGGGTTCCTGATGGCAATTTTTTCAAGCTCTGGTTACCCAGGAAAGTCGTAATTTTTTAATATACTCTGAACTTGGTAGCACCAATAGGATGATGAAAGCAAAAGAGCAGCTGAGCTGTTTTAAGGTCTGTCCTTCCAGCAGTTTGGTGCACATCTTAAAGGAAAATAAGAATGAAAAAAAAAAAAGACACCAAACTGGTCTGTTTTCATTGCATTATGCAGATGAAATGACAAGTTGTCATTTAAGAAGTTAATAAACAGTCACCATTTTGCAGGTTATCCAAATGCTACTGAATAGAAAACCTTGGATCCCTAAATGATGTGTAATTAAAATTATTTAAAAAATCCTCCTTGACAGGCCAGGGCTTAGCCAAAATGTAAATGACATTAAAGAAGACAATGAATTTAATTTTATTTAATGTCCCTTTTTGCAGATCCTCATTTACATAGCATTTTTAACAAAAGCGTTGACCTTATAAATGCTGGCATTTGTACAGCTTCTGCAGAGTTGGATTTAATCATGCCTTTGCAAAGCCATAAGGGAAAAAGCTTTAAGTTCTCTGGTTGGATATGGAGTAGGAATAAAAACATTGGGACTGGTCAAATGTTTATCCTCCTTGCTTCTGAAAACAACCTGACAAGAAGATGTAAAGGTCTAGGGAATAACCCATTGCTGTTTGTAAGGCTTGGTAATAATCATACATAATCGTTTGGAAATATAGCTAATAAAAAATATAATGAGTGTTCAGCAAAATCGGCATTAGGCCCAAATTACATGATATTAATACTTGAACAGGTGCAGAAAGGCGCTTTAAATGAGGTAAATGAATAAAATGTCCCAGAGCACAACTGTGTGCACTGACAAAAAGTCAATCACATGAATAATTCAGCGGCCGGGACTGCCAGCAAAGGTCAGCGGCTCTCACCTTTGTGACGGGAAGTGAAAGGAAACGCTGCTGCTGACGAAAAAAAAGCCCCTGGCCCTCCAGCCTCGGAGCTGCCACCCCGCCAAGGTGTAAACTTGGAGTAGGGAGGAACCAAAGCACTGCAGCGGCGAGCCAGGGGGGAAAAAAAATAATAAAAAAAAAAATAATTAAAAAAACCATCATGAGCAGCCAAGTCGTTTAGGGAAAATAATCTGAAATTACAGCCAGGGAAAGGTTAAGGGGGGTGGCTACCAGCAATGTCAATTATCTCCCAAATCTGAGGTCACTCGAAAGGTATTTTAAGAGCCTACGGAATTGAAATTTTGTAACAGCTGTTAAATATGACAAAACTTTTTATTCCCCCAAACTAAAGCTATTCCAAACTCCGTATGAAAGAAATGGGATAAGCAGATGTCTGGCTTCCATACAGGAAAGTAGGACACACTTGGAATGATAAGTCTCCTAAACTCTATAGAATAATGCCAGATTTATTGGGGAGGGGGGTATTTACTACCCACAGAGATGCCAACTAGCAGTAGGACTGTGATGGTACCATCTGGAAACCCGCTGCAGAGCAGGCGCTCGGTGATGCTCTGTGAGCACATCCAGCTCCACCAGCCCTGCCCTGCTCCACTCGGTGTTCCGACAGGGACACGCTCCCAGCAACAGTTGGACCCCCGGCCCTCGGGTGCAGGGAGCCCAAGGAGGCACGAGAAGTCCAGGGGATGGATCTGAGCAGGAATTTCCATCCCTCCCAATGAAATACATGATGGTGGCACGGAGGAATTATTTTAGCACAGAGTGTGGTTTTGGTTTAGCAGTTACAGCGGCATCCTGTAATCATTTACAGCCCTTGGAATGTATGGGTGAAATAGGAGAGATTTATCTGTTCATAGTTGTGATATGTAGACAATGGGTGTTCCTAATGAGGAACATCTGCTTTTGTGTTTTCCCAGAAAACATTATTCCACTATGAAAATGATACTCCCATCCTTTTCAGCAACACCGCAAAGAAAATATGGGCCTTTTCCTTTCTTTTATTTGCTTTTCTTTGGGTCAATCTAATTTCCCAGGGACACTTTTTCTGTGGCATCTTTTTACTGACTGCGCTGCAATTTACGGGGGGTTTGTTCTTTAACACGTGAGTTACTGTGCTGGAGGAGCAGCCCTGAAATGCCAGAAGATCCTTAAATGTGTACAGTAATAAAAGCCTCCCCACTCAGCCATGCTCCGTGAGAAACATCCAGGCGACGTAAATAAAAATTCCCAGTGAATTAAAAGGTCGCGGAGGTTCCCGACACCCAAAACCGCTTCCAAGGCCTCAGGTTTTGCTTTTACATTTTCAGCCCGCTGCAGGATTCAAATGTGTAATTCCTCAAGTTTATTTAAAATATCACCACTGTTAACAAACTGTTATTCCTGAGGTGTATAAAGTTTTTTTTCCTTCTATTTGTTTGGGTTTTTTTTTTCATCCCGGCACGATAAACAACTCAGACTATCGTGGAGTCTCCTGGTGTGGGCTGGAACAAATGGGTGGCCATAGATCTCAATTCAGGATTGAATTATTGGTTCATATCCTGAGGACAAATATGCCTTATCTGGTCAAAAGCTGCTAAATGTATCCAAAGGACAAAAGGATCTAGTGAAGCATATTGGATATAATTCTTTTTGTTTGTTTGCTTTAAAGGCAACTAACCAAGTGGTTCCACTTCTTATGGGAAACTGTAAATTGACCCCCAAAT